>NW_027599777.1:0-21970 GCF_964194155.1 Cetorhinus maximus
ACCTTTACTCTGTATCTAACCCCGTGCTCTACCTGTACTGGGAGTGTTTGATGGGGACAGTGTAGAGCGAGCTTTAATCTGTATCTAACCCCGTGCTGTACCTGTCCTGGGAGTGTTTGATGGGGACAGTGTAGAGGGAGCTTTACTCTGTATCTAACCCCGTGCGGTACCTGTCCTGGGAGTGTTTGATGGGGACAGTGTAGAGGGACCTTTACTCTGTATCTAACCCCGTGCTCTACCTGTACTGGGAGTGTTTGATGGGGACAGTGTAGAGGCAGCTTTACTCTGTATCTAACACCGTGCTGTATCTGTCCTGGGAGTGTTTGATGGGGACGGTGAAGAGGGAGCTTTACTCTGTATCTAACCCCGTGCTCTACCTGTACTGGGAGTGTTTGATGGGGACAGTGTAGAGGCAGCTTTACTCTGTATCTAACACCGTGCTGTATCTGTCCTGGGAGTGTTTGATGGGGACGGTGAAGAGGGAGCTTTACTCTGTACCGCACGGGGTTAGATACAGGACAGGTAGAGCAAGGTATGACACTGAATCAATCTTTCACGGCATTTTCTGCATCAAACACTCCCAGGGCAGGTACAGCACGGGGTTAGATACAGAGTAAAGCTCCCTCTACACGGTCCCCATCAAACACTCCCAGGATAGGTACAGCACGGGGTTAGATATAGAGTAAATCTCCCTTTACACTATCCCCATCAAACACTCCCAGGACAGGAACAGCACGGGGTTAGATACAGAGTAAAACTCCCTCTACACTATCCCCATCAAACACTCCCAGGACCGGTACAGCACGGGGTTATATACAGAGTAAAACTCCCTCTACACTATCCCCATCAAACACTCCCAGGACCGGTACAGCACGGGGTTATATACAGAGTAAAACTCCCTCTACACTGTACCCATCAAGCACTCCCAGGACAGGTACAGCACGAGGTTAGATGCAGAGTAAATCTCCCTCTACACTGCCTCCATCAAACACTCCCAGGACAGGAACAGCACGGAGTTAGATACAGAGTAAATCTCCCTCTACACTGCCTCCATCAAACACTCCCAGGACAGGAACAGCACGAGGTTAGATACAGAGTAAAGCACCCTCTCCACTGTCTTCAACAAACAGTACCAGGACAGTTACAGCACGGGGTTAGATACAGAGTAAAGCTCCCTCTACACTGTCCCCATCAAACACTCCCAGGACAGGTACCGCACGGGGTTAGATACAGAGTAAAGCTCCCTCTACACTGTCCCCATCAAACACTCCCAGGGCAGATACCGCACGGGGTTAAATACAGAGAATAGCTCTCTCCACACTGTCTCCATTAAAACAATCCCAGGAAAGGTACAGCACGGGGTTAGATACAGAGTAAATCTCCCTCTACACTGTCCACATCAAACACTCCCCGGACAGGTACAGCACGGGGTTAGATAAAGAGTAGAGCTCCCTCTACACTTACTCTACCAAACTCCCCCAGGATAGGTACAGCATGTGGTTAGATAGAGATTAAAATTCCCTCTTCACTGTCCCCATCAAACACTCCCAGGACAGGTACAGCACGGGGTTAGATACAGAGTAAAACTCCCTCTACACTATCCCCATCAAACACTCCCAGGACCGGTACAGCACGGGGTTATATACAGAGTAAAACTCCCTCTACACTGTACCCATCAAGCACTCCCAGGACAGGTACAGCACGAGGTTAGATGCAGAGTAAATCTCCCTCTACACTGCCTCCATCAAACACTCCCAGGACAGGAACAGCACGGAGTTAGATACAGAGTAAATCTCCCTCTACACTGCCTCCATCAAACACTCCCAGGACAGGAACAGCACGAGGTTAGATACAGAGTAAAGCACCCTCTACACTGTCTTCAACAAACAGTACCAGGACAGTTACAGCACGGGGTTAGATACAGAGTAAAGCTCCCTCTACACTGTCCCCATCAAACACTCCCAGGACAGGTACCGCACGGGGTTAGATACAGAGTAAAGCTCCCTCTACACTGTCCCCATCAAACACTCCCAGGGCAGATACCGCACGGGGTTAAATACAGAGAATAGCTCTCTCCACACTGTCTCCATTAAAACAATCCCAGGAAAGGTACAGCACGGGGTTAGATACAGAGTAAATCTCCCTCTACACTGTCCACATCAAACACTCCCCGGACAGGTACAGCACGGGGTTAGATAAAGAGTAGAGCTCCCTCTACACTTACTCTACCAAACTCCCCCAGGATAGGTACAGCATGTGGTTAGATAGAGATTAAAATTCCCTCTTCACTGTCCCCATCAAACACTCCCAGGACAGGTACAGCACGGGGTTAGATACAGAGTAAAGCTCCCTCTACACTGTCCCCATCAAACACTCCCAGGGCAGGTACAGCACGGGGTTAGATACAGAGTAAAGCTCCCTCCACACTGTCTCCATCAAACACTCCCAGGACTGGTACAGCACGGGGTTAGATACATAGTAAAGCTCCATCTACACTGTCCCCATCAAACACTCCCAGGTTAGGAAAAGCACGGCGTTAGATACAGAGTAAAGCTCCCTCTACACCGTCCCCATCAAACTCTCCCAGGACAGGAAAAGCACGGCGTTAGATACAGAGTAAAGCTCCCTCTGCACCGTCCCCATCAAACTCTCCCAGAACAGGTACAGCACGGGGTTAGATACAGAGTAAACAGGACAGGTACAGCACGGGGTTAGATACAGAGTAAAGCTCCCTCTACACTGTCCCCATCAAACATTCCCAGGGCAGGTACAGCACGGGGTTAGATACAGAGTAAAGCTCCCTCTGCACTGTCCCCGTCAAACATTCCCAGGACAGGTACAGCACGGGGTTAGATACAGAGTAAAGCTCAATCTTCACTATCCCCATCAAACACTCCCAGGACAGTATCATTACGGCGTTAGATACAGAGTAAAGCTCCCTCTACACTATCCCCATCAAACACTCCCAGGACCGGTACAGCACGGGGTTATATACAGAGTAAAACTCCCTCTACACTGTACCCATCAAGCACTCCCAGGACAGGTACAGCACGAGGTTAGATGCAGAGTAAATCTCCCTCTACACTGCCTCCATCAAACACTCCCAGGACAGGAACAGCACGGAGTTAGATACAGAGTAAATCTCCCTCTACACTGCCTCCATCAAACACTCCCAGGACAGGAACAGCACGAGGTTAGATACAGAGTAAAGCACCCTCTACACTGTCTTCAACAAACAGTACCAGGACAGTTACAGCACGGGGTTAGATACAGAGTAAAGCTCCCTCTACACTGTCCCCATCAAACACTCCCAGGACAGGTACCGCACGGGGTTAGATACAGAGTAAAGCTCCCTCTACACTGTCCCCATCAAACACTCCCAGGGCAGATACCGCACGGGGTTAAATACAGAGAATAGCTCTCTCCACACTGTCTCCATTAAAACAATCCCAGGAAAGGTACAGCACGGGGTTAGATACAGAGTAAATCTCCCTCTACACTGTCCACATCAAACACTCCCCGGACAGGTACAGCACGGGGTTAGATAAAGAGTAGAGCTCCCTCTACACTTACTCTACCAAACTCCCCCAGGATAGGTACAGCATGTGGTTAGATAGAGATTAAAATTCCCTCTTCACTGTCCCCATCAAACACTCCCAGGACAGGTACAGCACGGGGTTAGATACAGAGTAAAGCTCCCTCTACACTGTCCCCATCAAACACTCCCAGGGCAGGTACAGCACGGGGTTAGATACAGAGTAAAGCTCCCTCCACACTGTCTCCATCAAACACTCCCAGGACTGGTACAGCACGGGGTTAGATACATAGTAAAGCTCCATCTACACTGTCCCCATCAAACACTCCCAGGTTAGGAAAAGCACGGCGTTAGATACAGAGTAAAGCTCCCTCTACACCGTCCCCATCAAACTCTCCCAGGACAGGAAAAGCACGGGGTTAGATACAGAGTAAAGCTCCCTCTGCACCGTCCCCATCAAACTCTCCCAGAACAGGTACAGCACGGGGTTAGATACAGAGTAAACAGGACAGGTACAGCACGGGGTTAGATACAGAGTAAAGCTCCCTCTACACTGTCCCCATCAAACATTCCCAGGGCAGGTACAGCACGGGGTTAGATACAGAGTAAAGCTCCCTCTGCACTGTCCCCGTCAAACATTCCCAGGACAGGTACAGCACGGGGTTAGATACAGAGTAAAGCTCAATCTTCACTATCCCCATCAAACACTCCCAGGACAGTATCATTACGGCGTTAGATACAGAGTAAAGCTCCCTCTACACTGTCCCCATCAAACACTCACAGGACAGGTACAGCACGGGGTTAGATACAGAGTAAAGCTCCCTCTACACAGTCTCCATCAAACACTCCCCGGACAGGTACAGCACGGTGTTAGATACAGAGTAATGCTCCCTATACACTGTCTCTACCAAACTCCCCCAGGATAGGTACAGCATGTGGTTAGATAGAGAATAAAGCTCCCTCAACACTGTCTCCGTCAAACACTCCCAGGACATGTACAGCACGGTGTTAGATACAGAGTAAAACTCCCTCCACGCTGTTCCCATCAAACACTCCCAGGACAGGAACAGCACGGGGTTAGATACAGAGTAAAGCACCCTCTACATCGTCCCCTTGAAACACTCCCAGGGCAGGTACAGCACAGGGTTAGATACAGAGTAAAGCTCCCTCTACACTGTCATCATCAAACAGTCCCAGGAGAGGTACAGCACGGGGTTAGATACAGAGTAAAGCTCCCTCTACACTGTCCCCATCAAACATTCCCAGGACAGGTACAGCACGTGGTTAGATACAGAGTAAAGCTCCCTCTACACTGTCCCCATCAAACACTCCCAGGACAGGAACAGCAGGTGGTTAGATACAGAGTAAAGCTCCCTCTACACTGTCCCCATCAAACACTCCCAGGACAGGTACAGCACGGGGTTAGATACAGAGTAAATCTCCATTTACACTGTCCCCATCAAACACTCCCAGGACAGGTACAGCACAGGGTTAAATACAGAGTAAAGCTCCATCTACACTGTCCCCATCAAACACTCCCCGGACAGGTACAGCACGGTGTTAGATACAGAGTAATGCTCCCTCTACACTGCTTCTACCAAACACTCCCAGGACAGGTACAGCACGGGGTTAGATACAGAGTAAAGCTCCCTCTACACCATCCCCATCAAACACTCCCAGGACAGGATCAGCACGGGGTTAGATACAGAGTAAAGCTCCCACTACACCAGCCCCATTAAACACTCCCCGGACAGGTACAGCACGGGGTTAGATACAGAGTAAAGCTCCCTCTACACAGTCCCGATCAAACACGCTCAGGACAGACATAATACGGGGCTATATATAGAGTATATCTCCCTCTACACTGTCCCCAAGAATCATTCCCAGGATAGGAACAGCTCGGGGTTAGATACAGGGTACATCTCCATCAAAACTGCCCTTTTCAAACACTCCCAGGACGGATACAGCACGGGGTTAGATACAGAGTAAAGCTGCCTCTACATTTTCCCATCAAACACTCCCAGGACAGGTACAGCACGGGGTTACATAAAGAGTAAATCTCCCTCTACACAGTCCCCATCAAACACTCCCAGGGCAGGTACAGCATGGGGTTAGATACAGAGTAAAGCTCCCTCTACACTGTCCCCATCAAACCCTCCCAAGACAGGTACAGCATAGGGTTACATACAGAGTAAAGGCCTGTCTACACTGTCCTCATCAAACACTCCCAGGACAGGTACAGCACGGGGTTAGATACAGAGTAAAGCTCCCTCTACACCGTCCCCATCAAACACTCGCAGGACAGGTACAGCACGGCGTTAGATACAGAGTAAAGCTCCCTCTACACTGTCCCCATCAAACACTCGCAGGACAGGTACAGCCCGGGGTTAGATACAGAGTAAAGGTCCCTCTACACCGTCCCCAACAAACACTCCCAGGACAGGTACAGCACGGATTTCGAAACAGGGTAAAGCTCCCTCAACTCCGTCCCCATGAAACATTCATAGGACAGGTACAGCATGGGGTTTGAGACAGAGTAAAGCTCCCTCTACACTGTCCCCATCAAACACTCCCAGGACAGGTACAGCACGGATTTAGATACAGGGTAAAGCTCCCTCAACTCCGTCCCCATGAAACATTCACAGGACAGGTACAACACGGGGTTAGATACTGAGTAAAGCTCCCTCTACACTTTCCCATCAAACACTCCCAGGACAGGTACAGCACGGGGTTACATAAAGAGTAAATCTCCCTCTACACAGTCCCCATCAAACACTCCCAGGGCAGGTACAGCACGGGGTCAGATAAAGAGTAAAGCTTCCTCTACAATGTCCGCATCAAAAACTACCAGGACAGGTACAGCACGGTGTTGGATACAGAGTAATACTCCCTCTACACTGTCCTCATCAAACACTCCCAGGACAGGTACAGCACGGGGTTAGATACAGAGTAAAGCTCCCTCTACACCGTCCCCATCATACAGTCCCTGGACAGGTACAGCATGGCGTTAGATACAGAGTAAAGCTCCCTCTACACTGTCCCCATCAAACACTCGCAGGACAGGTACAGCCCGGGGTTAGATACACTGTAAAGGTCCCTCTACACCGTCCCAACAAACACTCGCAGGACAGGTACAGCCCGGGGTTAGATACAGAGTGAAGGTCCCTCTACACCGTCCCCAACAAACACTCCCAGGACAGGTACAGCACGGATTTCGAAACAGGGTAAAGCTCCCTCAACTCCGTCCCCATGAAACATTCATAGGACAGGTACAGCACGGGGTTTGATACAGAGTAAAGCTCCCTCTACACTGTCCCCATCAAACATTCCCAGGACAGGTACAGCACGGGGTTAGATACAGAGTAAAGGTCCCTCTAAAGTGTCCCCATCAAACACTCCCAGGACAGGTAGGGCACGGGGTTAGATACAGAGTAAAACTCCCTCTGCACTGTCCCCATTAAACACTCCCAGGACAGGTACAGCACGGCGATAGACAGAGATTAAAGATCCCTGTAGTCTGTACCCATCAATCAGTCCCAGGACAGGTCCAGCATGTGGTTAGATACAGAGCAAAGCTCCTTCTAAACCGTCCCCATCAAACACTCCCAGGACAGGTACAGCACGGGGTTAGATACAGAGTAAAGCTCCCACTACACTGTCCCCATCAAACAGTACCAGGACAGGTACAGAACGGGGTTAGTTAAAGAGTAAAGAAACCTCTACATTGTCCCCTTCAAACACACCCAGGTTAGGTACAGCACGGGTTTAGATACAGAGTTAAGCTCCCTCTACACTGTCCCCATCAAACCCTCCCAGGACAGGTACAGCACGGCGTTAGATACAGAGTAAAGCTCCCTCTACACTGTCCCCATCAAACAATCGCAGGACAGGTACAGCCCGGGGTTAGATACAGAGTAAAGCTCCCGCTCCACCGACCCCAACAAACACTCCCAGCAGAGGTACAGCACGGATTTAGATACAGGGTAAAGCTCCCTCAACTCCGTCCCCATGAAACATTCACAGGACAGGTACAGCACGGGGTTAGATACCGAGTAAAGCTCCCTCTACACTGTCCCCATCAAACACTCCCAGGACAGGTACAGCACGGGGTTAGATACAGAGTAAAACTCCCTCTGCACTGTCCCCGTCAAACACTCCCAGGACAGGTACAGCACGGGGTTAGATAGAGAGTAAAGCTCCCTCTACACTGTCCCCATCAAACACTCCCAGGACAGGTACAGCACGGGGTTAGATACAGAGCAAATCTCCCTCTACACTGTCCCCATCAAACACTCCCAGGACAGGTACAGCACGGGGTTAGATACAGAGTAAAACTCCCTCTGCACTGTCCCCGTCAAACACTCCCAGGACAGGTACAGCACAGGGTTAGATACAGAGTAAAGCTCCCTCTACACTGACCCCATCAAACACTCCCAGGACAGGTACAGCATGGGGTTAGATACAGAGTAAATCTCCCTCTACACTGTCCCCATCAAACACTCCGAGGATAGGTACAGCACGGGGTTAGATACAGAGTAAAGGTCCCTCTACACCGTCCCCAACAAACACTCCCAGGACAGGTACAGCCCGGGGTTAGATACATAGTAAAGGTCCCTCTACACCGTCCCCAACAAACACTCCCAGGACAGGTACAGCAGGGATTTAGAAACAGGGTAAAGCTCCCTCAACTCCGTCCCCATGAAACATTCATAGGACAGGTACAGCACGGGGTTTGATACAGAGTAAAGCTCCCTCTACACCGTCCCCATCATACACTCCCAGGACAGGTACAGCACGGGGTTAGATACAGAGTAAAACTCCCTCTGCACTGTCCCCATTAAACACTCCCAGGACAGGTACAGCACGGTGATAGACAGAGATTAAAGATCCCTGTAGTCTGTACCCATCAATCAGTCCCAGGACAGGTCCAGCATGTGGTTAGATACAGAGCAAAGCTCCTTCTAAACCGTCCCCATCAAACACTCCCAGGACAGGTACAGCACGGGGTTAGATACAGAGTAAAGCTCCCACTACACTGTCCCCATCAAACAGTACCAGGACAGGTACAGAACGGGGTTAGTTAAAGAGTAAAGAAACCTCTACATTGTCCCCTTCAAACACACCCAGGTTAGGTACAGCACGGGTTTAGATACAGAGTTAAGCTCCCTCTCCACCGACCCCAACAAACACTCCCAGGACAGGTACAGCACGGATTTAGATACAGGGTAAAGCTCCCTCAACTCCGTCCCCATGAAACATTCACAGGACAGGTACAGCACGGGGTTATATACCGAGTAAAGCTCCCTCTACACTGTCCCCATCAAACACTCCCAGGACAGGTACAGCACGGGGTTAGATACAGAGTAAATCTCCCTCTACACTGTCCCCATCAAACGCTCCCAGGACAGGTACAGCACGGGGTTAGATACAGAGTAAAGCACCCTCTACACTGTCCCCATCAAACACTCCCAGGACAGGTACAGCACCGGGTCAGATACAGAGTAAAGCTCCCTCTACACCGTCCCCATCAAACACTCCCAGGACAGGTACAGCACGGGGTTAGATACAGAGTAAAGGTGCCTCTAAAGTGTCCCCATCAAACACTCCCAGGACACGTAGAGCACGGGGTTAGATACAGAGTAAAGCTCCCACTGCACTGTCCCCATCAAACATTCCCAGGACAGGTACAGAACGGGGTTAGATACAGAGTAAAGCTCCCTCTACACTGTCCCCATCAAACACTCCCAGGACAGGTACAGCACGGCGTTAGATACAGAGTAAAGCTCCCTCTACACCGTCCCGATCAAACACTCCCAGGACAGGTACAGCACGGATATAGATACAGGGTAAAGCTCCCTCAACTCCGTCCCCATGAAACACTCACAGGACAGGTACAGCACGGGGTTAGATACAGAGTAAAGGTCCCTCTACACTGTCCCCATCAAACACTCCCCAGGACAGGTACAGGCCGGGGTTAGGTACAGAGTAAACCTCCCTCTACACTGTCCCCATCAAACACTCCCAGGACAGGTACAGCCCGGGGTTAGATACAGAGTAAAGGTCCCTCTACACCGTCCCAACAAACACTCGCAGGACAGGTACAGCCCGGGGTTAGATACAGAGTAAAGGTCCCTCTACACCGTCCCCAACAAACACTCCCAGGACAGGTACAGCACGGATTTCGAAACAGGGTAAAGCTCCCTCAACTCCGTCCCCATGAAACATTCATAGGACAGGTACAGCACGGGGTTTGATACAGAGTAAAGCTCCCTCTACACTGTCCCCATCAAACACTCCCAGGACAGGTACAGCACAGGGTTAGATACAGAGTAAAGGTCCCTCTAAAGTGTCCCCATCAAACACTCCCAGGACAGGTAGGGCACGGGGTTAGATACAGAGTAAAACTCCCTCTGCACTGTCCCCATTAAACACTCCCAGGACAGGTACAGCACGGCGATAGACAGAGATTAAAGATCCCTGTAGTCTGTACCCATCAATCAGTCCCAGGACAGGTCCAGCATGTGGTTAGATACAGAGCAAAGCTCCTTCTAAACCGTCCCCATCAAACACTCCCAGGACAGGTACAGCACGGGGTTAGATACAGAGTAAAGCTCCCACTACACTATCCCCATCAAACAGTACCAGGACAGGTACAGAACGGGGTTAGTTAAAGAGTAAAGAAACCTCTACATTGTCCCCTTCAAACACACCCAGGTTAGGTACAGCACGGGTTTAGATACAGAGTTAAGCTCCCTCTACACTGTCCCCATCAAACCCTCCCAAGACAGGTACAGCACGGGGTTAGATACAGAGTAAAGCTCCCTCTACACCGTCCACATCATACACTCCCAGGACAGGTACAGCACGGCGTTAGATACAGAGTAAAGCTCCCTCTACACTGTCCCCATCAAACACTCGCAGGACAGGTACAGCCCGGGGTTAGATACAGAGTAAAGCTCCCGCTCCACCGACCCCAACAAACACTCCCAGCAGAGGTACAGCACGGATTTAGATACAGGGTAAAGCTCCCTCAACTCCGTCCCCATGAAACATTCACAGGACAGGTACAGCACGGGGTTATATACCGAGTAAAGCTCCCTCTACACTGTCCCCATCAAACACTCCCAGGACAGGTACAGCACGGGGTTAGATACAGAGTAAATCTCCCTCTACACTGTCCCCATCAAACACTCCCAGTACAGGTACAGCACGGGGTTAGATACAGAGTAAAACTCCCTCTACACTGTCCCCGTCAAACACTCCCAGGACAGGTACAGCACGGGGTTAGATACAGAGTAAAGCACCCTCTACACTGTCCCCATCAAACACTCCCAGGACAGGTACAGCACGGGGTTAGATACAGAGTAAAGCTCCCTCTACACCGTCCCCATCAAACACTCCCAGGACAGGTACAGCACGGGGTTAGATACAGAGTAAAGGTGCCTCTAAAGTGTCCCCATCAAACACTCCCAGGACACGTAGAGCACGGGGTTAGATACAGAGTAAAGCTCCCACTGCACTGTCCCCATCAAACATTCCCAGGACAGGTACAGAACGGGGTTAGATACAGAGTAAAGCTCCCTCTACACTGTCCCCATCAAACACTCCCAGGACAGGTACAGCACGGCGTTAGATACAGAGTAAAGCTCCCTCTACACCGTCCCGATCAAACACTCCCAGGACAGGTACAGCACGGATATAGATACAGGGTAAAGCTCCCTCAACTCCGTCCCCATGAAACACTCACAGGACAGGTACAGCACGGGGTTAGATACAGAGTAAAGGTCCCTCTACACTGTCCCCATCAAACACTCCCCAGGACAGGTACAGGCCGGGGTTAGGTACAGAGTAAACCTCCCTCTACACTGTCCCCATCAAACACTCCCAGGACAGGAACAGCACGGGTTAGATACTGAATAAAGCTCCCTCTATACCGTCCCCAACACACACTCCCAGGACAGATACAGAACGGGGTTACATACAGAGTAATTCGCCCTCTACACATTCCCGATCTAACCACTCTCAGGACAGGCACAATACGGGGTTATATACAGAGGAAATATTCCTCTAAACTGTCCCCATCAAACACTCCCTGGGCAGGTACAGCATGGGGTGAGATACAGAGTAAAGCTCCCTCTACACTGTCCCCATCAAACACTCCCAGGACTTTAACAGCACGGGCGTAGATACAGAGTAAAGCTCCCTCTACACTGGCCCCATCAAACCCTCACAGGACAGGTACAGCACGGGGTTAGATACAGAGTAAAGCTCCCTCTACACTGTCCCCATTAAACACTCCAAGGACAGATACAGCACGGGGTTAGATACAGAGTAAAGCTCCCTCTACACTGTCCCCATCAAACACTCCAAGGACAGGTGCAGCACGGGGTTAGATACAGAGTAAAGCTCCCTCTACACCGTCCCCATCAAACACTCCCAGGACAGGTACAGCACAGGGTTAGATACAGAATAAAGATCCCTCTACACTGTCCCAATAAAACACAACCAGGGCAGGTACTGCACAGGGTTAGATAGAGAGTAAAGCTCCCTCTACACCGTCCCCAACAAACACTCCCAGGACAGGTACAGTTCGGGGTTAGATACTGAGTAAAGCTCCCTCTACACTGTCCCCAACAAACATTCCCAGGGAAGGTACAGAACGGGTTTAGATACAGAGTAAATCTCCCTCTGCACAGTCCCGATCAAACCACTCTCAGGACAAGCACAATACGGGGTTATATAAAGAGAAAATATCCCTCTAAACTGTCCCAATCAAACACTCCGAGGACAGGTACAGCACGGGTTTAGATACAGAGTAAAGGTCCCTCTACACCGTCCCTATCAAACACTCCCAGGACAGGTATAGCACGGGGTTAGATATAGAGTAAAGATCCCTCTACAATGTCCCCATCAAACACTCCCAGGACAGGGACAGCACGGTGTTAGATACAGAGTAATGCTCCCTTCTCCCTGTCTCCATCAAACACTCCCAGGACAGGTACAGCACGGGGATAGATACAGAGTAAAGCTCCCTCTACACTGTCTCCATCAAACACTCCCAGGACAGGTACAGCACGGGGATAGATACAGAGTAAAGCTCCCACTACAGTGTCCCCATCAAACACTCCCAGGACAGGGACAGCACGGTGTTGATACAGAGCAAAGCTGCTTCTACACTGTCCCCATCAAACACTCCCAGGACAGGTACAGCACGGATATAGATACAGGGTAAAGCTCCCTCAACTCCGTCCCCATGAAACACTCACAGGACAGGTACAGCACGGGGTTAGATACAGAGTAAAGCTCCCTCTACACCGTCCCCATCAAACACTCCCAGGACAGGTACAGCACAGGGTTAGATACAGAGTAAAGCTCCCTCTACACCGTCCTCATCAAACACTCACAGGACATGTACAGCATGGGGTTAGATACAGAGTAAAGCTCCCTCTACACTGTCCCCATCAAACACTCCCAGGACAGGTACAGTTCGGGGTTAGATACAGAGTAAAGCTCCCTCTACACTGCTCCCAACAAACATTCCCAGGACAGGTACAGAACGGGGTTAGATACAGAGTAAATCTCCCTATGCACAGTCCCGATCAAACCACTCTCAGGACAAGCACAATATGGGGTTATATACAGAGAAAATATCCCTCTAAACTGTCCCAATCAAACACTCCCAGGAGAGTTACAGCACGAGGTTAGATATAGAGTAAAGCTCCCTCTACACGGTCCCCAACAAACACTCCCAGGACAGGAACAGCACGGGGTTAGATACAGAGTAAACCTCCCTCTACACTCTCCCCATGAAAACTACCAGGACAGGTACAGCACGGGTTTAGATACAGAGTAAATCTAACTCTACACCGTCCCCATCAAACATTCCTAGCGCAGATAAAACACGGGGATGGATACAGAGTACAGCTCCCTCTACACCGTCCCCATCAAACACTCCCAGAACAGGTACAGCACGGGGTAAGATACAGATAAAACTCCCTCTACAATGTCCCCATCAAACACTCCCAGGACCGGTACAGCACGGGGTTAGATACAGAGTAAAGCTCCCTATACTCCGTCCCCATCAAACACTCCCAGGACAAATACAGCACGGGGTTAGATACAGAATAAAGCTCCCTCTATATCGTCCCCAACACACACTCCCAGGACAGATACAGAACGGGGTTACATACAGAGTAATTCGCCCTCTACACATTCCCGATCTAACCACTCTCAGGACAGGCACAATACGGGGTTATATACAGAGGAAATATTCCTCTAAACTGTCCCAATCAAACACTCCCTGGGCAGGTACAGTTCGGGGTTAGATACAGAATAAAGCTCCCTCTACACTGTCCCCAACAAACATTCCCAGGGAAGGTACAGAACGGGTTTAGATACAGAGTAAAGCTCCCTCTGCACAGTCCCGATCAAACCACTCTCAGGACAAGCACAATACGGGGTTATATAAAGAGAAAATATCCCTCTAAACTGTCCCAATCAAACACTCCCAGGACAGGTACAGCACGGGGTTAGATACAGAGTAAATCTCCCTCTACACTGTCCCCATCAAACACTCCCAGGACAGGTACAGCACGGGGTTAGATACAGAGTAAAACTCCCTCTGCACTGTCCCCGTCAAACACTCCCAGGACAGGTACAGCACGGGGTTAGATAGAGAGTAAAGCTCCCTCTACACTGTCCCCATCAAACACTCCCAGGACAGGTACAGCACGGGGTTAGATACAGAGTAAAGCTCCCTCTACACCGTCCCCATCAAACACTCCCAGGACAGGTACAGCACGGGGTTAGATACAGAGTAAAGGTGCCTCTAAAGTGTCCCCATCAAACACTCCCAGGACACGTAGAGCACGGGGTTAGATACAGAGTAAAGCTCCCACTGCACTGTCCCCATCAAACATTCCCAGGACAGGTACAGAACGGGGTTAGATACAGAGTAAAGCTCCCTCTACACTGTCCCCATCAAACACTCCCAGGACAGGTACAGCACGGCGTTAGATACAGAGTAAAGCTCCCTCTACACCGTCCCGATCAAACACTCCCAGGACAGGTACAGCACGGATATAGATACAGGGTAAAGCTCCCTCAACTCCGTCCCCATGAAACACTCACAGGACAGGTACAGCACGGGGTTAGATACAGAGTAAAGGTCCCTCTACACTGTCCCCATCAAACACTCCCCAGGACAGGTACAGGCCGGGGTTAGGTACAGAGTAAACCTCCCTCTACACTGTCCCCATCAAACACTCCCAGGACAGGAACAGCACGGGTTAGATACTGAATAAAGCTCCCTCTATACCGTCCCCAACACACACTCCCAGGACAGATACAGAACGGGGTTACATACAGAGTAATTCGCCCTCTACACATTCCCGATCTAACCACTCTCAGGACAGGCACAATACGGGGTTATATACAGAGGAAATATTCCTCTAAACTGTCCCCATCAAACACTCCCTGGGCAGGTACAGCATGGGGTGAGATACAGAGTAAAGCTCCCTCTACACTGTCCCCATCAAACACTCCCAGGACAGGTACAGCACAGCGTTAGATACAGAGTAAAGCTCCCTCTACACCGTCCCGATCAAACACTCCCAGGACAGGTACAGCACGGATATAGATACAGGGTAAAGCTCCCTCAACTCCGTCCCCATGAAACACTCCCAGGACAGGTACAGCACGGGGTTAGATACAGAGTAAAGGTCCCTCTACACTGTCCCCATCAAACACTCCCCAGGACAGGTACAGGCCGGGGTTAGGTACAGAGTAAACCTCCCTCTACACTGTCCCCATCAAACACTCCCAGGACAGGAACAGCACGGGTTAGATACTGAATAAAGCTCCCTCTGTACCGTCCCCAACACACACTCCCAGGACAGATACAGAACGGGGTTACATACAGAGTAATTCGCCCTCTACACATTCCCGATCTAACCACTCTCAGGACAGGCACAATACGGGGTTATATACAGAGGAAATATTCCTCTAAACTGTCCCCATCAAACACTCCCTGGGCAGGTACAGCATGGGGTGAGATACAGAGTAAAGCTCCCTCTACACTGTCCCCATCAAACACTCCCAGGACAGGTACAGCACGAGGTTAGATACAGAGTAAAGCTCCCACTACACTGTCCCCATCAAACACTCCCAGGACAGGTACAGCCTGGGGTTAGATACAGAGTAAAGCTCCCTCTACACTGTCCCCATCAAACACTCCCAGGACAGGTACAGCACGGGGTTAGATACAGAGTAAAGCTCCCTCTATACTGTCCCCATCAAACACTCCCAGGACAGGTACAGCACGGGGTTAGATACAGATTAAATCTCCCTCTACACCGTCCCCAACAAACACTCCCAGGACAGGTACAGCACGGGGTTAGATACAGAGTAAAGCTCCCTCTACACTGTCCCCATTAAACACTCCCAGGACAGGTACAGCACGGGTTTAGATACAGAGTAAAGCTCCCTCTACACTGTCCCCATCAAACACTCCCAGAACAGGTACAGCACGGGGTTAGATACAGATAAAACTCCCTCTACAATGTCCCCATCATACACTCCCAGGACAGGTACAGCACGAGGTTAGATACAGAGTAAAGCTCCCACTACACTGTCCCCATCAAACACTCCCAGGACAGGTACAGCCTGGGGTTAGATACAGAGTAAATCTCCCTCTACACTGTCCCCATCAAACACTCCCAGGACAGGTACAGCACGGCGTTGGATACAGACTAAAGCTCCCTCTACACCGTCCCCATTAAAAACTCCCAGGGAAGGTTCAGCCTGGGTAATATTCATTTTGCAAAACTGCAAGAGCTCTTATCAACTTTAAATCACTTTCTCTCTATAGGTTTTTTTTTGGAAACCACATACAAGCTCATTAGCCCTGGTGAATCTGATAGCGATCTCCACCTTCTTCATCTGGGTATTCACCCAAATCTGCACAATTTCCCTCTCTCTGCAACCTCCCACACATTACACAACCCTCCCTATCTCTGTAACCTCCTCCAGTCCCTACACCCCTCCCTATCTCCGTAACCTCCTCCAGCCCTTACAACCCTCCCTATCTCCGTAACCTCCTCCGGCCCCTACAACACTCCCTATCTCTGTAACCTCCTCCAGCCCCTACACCCCTCCCTATCTCTGTAACCTCCTCCAGCCCCTGCAACCCTCCCTATCTCTGTAACCTCCTCCAGCCCCTGCAACCCTCCCTATCTCTGTAACCTCCTCCAGACCCAACTACAATCCCTATCTCTGTAACCTCCTCCAGCCACGACAACCCTCCCTATCTCTGCAACCACCTCCAGCCCCTACAACACTCCCTATCTCTTTAACATCCTCCAGCCCCTACACCCCTCCCAATCTCTGTAACTCCTCCAGCCCCTACAACACTCCCTATCTCTGTAAACTCCTCCAGCCCCTACACCGCTCCCTATCTCTGTAACCTCCTCCAGCCCCTACAACCCTCCCTGTCTCTGTAACCTCCTCCAGCCGCTACACCCTCCCTATCGCTGTAACCTCCTCCAGCCCCTGCAACTCTCCCATCTCTGTAACCTCCTCCAGCACCTACAACCCTCCCTATCGCTGTAACCTCCTCCAGCCCCTACAACCCTCCCTATCTCTGTAACCTCCTCCAGCCCCTACAACCCTCCCTATCTCTGTTACATCCTCCAGTCCCTACAGCGCTCCCTATCTCAGTAACCTCCTCCAGCCCCTACAACCCTCCCTATCTCTGTAACCTCCTCCAGCCCCTACAACCCTCCCTATCTCTGTAACCTCCTCCAGCCCCTACAACCCTCCCTATCTCTGTAACCTCCTCCAGCCCCTACAACCATCCCTATCGCTGTAACCTCCTCCAGCCCCTACAACTCTCCCATCTCTGTAACCTCCTCCAGCCCCTACACCCCTCCCTATCTCTGTAACCTCCTCCAACCCCTACAACCCTCCCTATCGCTGTAACCTCCTCCAGCCCCTACAACCCTCCCTATCTCTGTAACCTCCTCCAGCCCCTACAACCCTCCCTATCTCTGTAACCTCCTCCAGCCCCTACAACCCTCCCTATCTCTGTTACATCCTCCAGCCCCTACAACCCTCCCTATCTCTGTAACCCCCTCCAGCCCCTACAGCGCTCCCTATCTCAGTAACCTCCTCCAGCCCCTACAACCCTCCCTATCTCTTTAACCTCCTCCAGCCCCTACAACCCTCCCTATCTCTGTAACCTCCTCCAGCCCCTACACCCCTCCCTATCTCTGTAACCCCCTCCAGCCCCTACAACCCTCCCTATCTCTGTTACATCCTCCAGCCCCTACAGCGCTCCCTATCTCAGTAACCTCCTCCAGCCCTTACAACCCTCCCTATCTCTTTAACCTCCTCCAGCCCCTACAACCCTCCCTATCTCTGTAACCTCCTCCAGCCCCTACAACCCTCCCTATCTCTGTTACATCCTCCAGCCCCTACACCCCTCCCTATCTCTGTAACCTCCTCCAGCCCCTACAACCCTATCTCTGTAACCTCCTCCAGCCCCTACAACCCTCCCTATCTCTGTAACCCTCCTACGACCCTCCGAGATCTCTGCGCTCCTCCAATTCCGGCCTCTTGACCATCCCCCCCGATTTTAATCGCTCCACCATCGGCGGCCGTGCCTTCAGCTGCCTGGGGGGCCCTGAGCTCTGGGATTCCCTCCCTCAACCTCGCCACCTGTCAATTCTCTCTTTTGATGCTTAAAAGCTTAAAACCTCTCTCTCCTTTGCCAAGACTTGGTCACCTTCCCCCAAACATCCGCCTTGTCTTGCGCAGGGTTAGGATTTGGCTAATAACCCTGCCTCCCTGGGGGATGTCCGACATTCTGCCTGAGTGTCGCTATGTAAATGCCCGATGGTGGACCTCGACCCGCTCTCTGGATCCATGAGCTTTGCCCCTCCCAGTGTCTTCCGAATGTGTTCCTTCACTGGCTCCTAGGGGGCGATATCGGTGACAATTCTCTTGTTCTATCAACTTCCTGTTCTATCGGCCTTAACCTTTGACTTGCCCCTCTTCTGGTTGGTTGAAATGGGAGAAACTTCGGCCATCGGTGGCGCCCCCTGTTGCAAAATACTTGAGGCGGACAAAGGAGAATGCGGCCTTCAAATTTTCAGACCTTTATTTGGAACTGATTCAAGTTTGCAGAGTTTACAGCGGAGAGAGGGAGGGAGGAGAAATCGCATCCCAGTTCATCACCGGGGAGAGACACGTCCTGAGCAAATCCCAATTCCTGTCACCAGGATCCCAAAAGTGGAGGGCGGATAACAGGAGGACGCTTGGTGGGGGGGTGGTGGAGGGGTCAGGCCGGGAGAGGTGGGTGTGTCGCAGGTTTCGAGGGCTGAATTTGGAGTGGGTAACCCCGCCCTGTCGGAGGGTCAGCGCTGAGGGGGTGCCACACTGTCGGAGGGTCAGTACTGAGGGAGCGCCGCACTGTTGGAGGGTCAGTACTGAGGGAGCTCCGCATTGTCGGAGGGTCAGTACTGAGGGAGTGCCGCACTGTCGGAGGGTCAGTGCTGAGGGAGTGCCGCACTGTCGGAGGGTCAGTACTGAGGGAGTGCCGCACTGTCGGAGGGTCAGTACTGAGGGAGTGCCGCACTGTCGGAGGGTCAGTACTGAGGGAGTGCCGCACTGTCGGAGGGTCAGTACTGAGGGAGTGCCGCACTGTCGGAGGGTCAGTACTGAGGGAGCTCCGCACTGTCGGAGGGTCAGCGCTGAGCGGGCGCCGCACTGTCGGAGGGTCAGTACTGAGGGAGCGCCGCACTGTCGGAGGGTCAGTACTGAGGGAGTGCCGCACTGTCGGAGGGTCAGTACTGAGGGAGTGCCGCACTGTCGGAGGGTCAGTACTGAGGGAACGTCAGCACTAAGTTGCTGGGCACAGCTCTCACTGGGAGTTACTGTGTACAGTTTTGCGCACTGCACCTTAGCAGAGAAAGGGACATGCAGATAAGGAGCTTTAATCGAGATAGGATCAGAAATGGTCTCCCTGAATGTTGGAACAGGATTCAAGGGGCTGAATGGGGGCCTCCTCCTATTCCTGTGTAACAGGCTCGAGGAGGGGGGGCCGAATGGGGCCTCCTCCTGTCTCCTTGTGCTAAATTTTGGGTAAGGGACAGGGAGACAAATGTGGGATCGGTGGGGGGGTGCGTGTCACCCGTGGTGAGGGGCGGCGGTGGTGAACCCGTGGCTACTTCTTGGTGTTGGTCCGCTCGATCCTGACTGTGGCCTCGGTGTCGGGCGGCGGGGAGGACAGGCCCGACTCCTCGCTGAACCGTCGCTCGAAGATGCTGGGCAGCGACTCCCGGAACTTGACCTTCAGTTCATTGCTGATGGAGATGTAGATGAGCGGAATGATGCAGCTCTTGACGTTCAGGAGGCAGACGGCGTAGTAGGCCCCGTAGTAGGCCGAGGCGCAGAGGGCTGGCCTGCTGGCGGCCTGGGCCTGGTAGTGGAGGAAGACGCAGATGTTGTAGGGCACCCAGCACATGAGGAAGGTGACGGCGTTGAGGGTGATGGCCCGGTAGAGCTTGGTGGTCTTGCGGGATCTGCGCTGGGAGCCGCACAGGATGAGGGTGTTGGCCAGCGTGAAGACCAGGAAGGGGGCCGCGAAGGCCAGGGCGAACTCTGCGGCCACCAGGCCCTCCTTGGCGGCCGGCTGGAGGCTGCTGCCCCGGATGACCCCGTAGAGGACCGCCAGCCCGATGGACAGGCCCCAGATGGCCCAGGAGGCCAGAACGGCCGCGTCCTTGGTCCGCGAGATGCGCCACCAGATGGGGAAGGCCACGCCCAGGAAGCGCTCGACGCTGATCCAGGTCAGCAGGTAGGCGCTGGCCTCGTTGCAGGCCACGATGAAGCAGCGGAAGACCAGCAGGAAACGGCTGGCGCCACTGACCCCGGCAAAGCGGCAGACGCTGTGCACGGCCTGGAAGGAGAGGAAGAGGAAGTCCGACGCCAGCAGGTTCATGACGTAGACCACGAAGCGGTTCTTGCGCCGGACCCGGCAGCCCAGCACCCAGAGGGCCAGGCCATTGAGCGGGGCCCCCAGCACCGCGCTGAGGATGAGGAGGGTGGAGATGATCTGCGCGTGTTGCTTGTGGGACTCGGCCTCCCCGCTCCAGCTCCCGTTGGCGGTGGCGGACGACCCCTCGCTGGCGGAGACGTTGAGCTCCGACTTCACCGCGCAGAAGGAAACCATCATGTCTCCTCGTCCCAACGCCACCTGCGGTTAGAGACAAAGAGTTCAGATCCCAGCCAACGCCAAAATGGAGGATCGGGGGGGTGGGGAGGGCGGTGTGGGGAAAGGGAGGCCTCTCAGCTCTGGTCAGGCCACATATCGAATATTGTGAGCAATTTTTGGGCCCTGTATCTCAGGAAGGATGTTCTTGGCCCTGGAGAGGGTCCCAGAGGAGGTTCACCAGAACGATCCCAGGAACGAAAGGCTTAACATATGAGGAATGTTTGAGGTCTCTGGGTCTATACTCGATGGAGTTTAGAAGGATGATTGAAACTTACAGAATACTGAAAGGCCTGGATAGAGTGGGACGTGGGGAAGATGTTTCCATTAGTAGGAGAGACTAGGACCCGAGGGCACAGCCTCAGAGTCAAGGGAAGACCTTTTAGAACAGAGATAAGGAGAAACTTCTTTAGCCAGAGAGAGTGGTGAATCTATGGAATTCATTGCCACAGAAGGCTGTGGAGGCCAGGTCATTGAGTGTATTTAAGAGCGAGATAGATAGGTTCTTGATTGGTAAGGGGGTCAAAGGTTACAGGGAGAAGGCGGGAGAATGGGGTTGAGAAACTTATCAGCCATGATCGAATGGCGGAGCAGACTCGATGGGCCGAATGGCCTAATTTCTGCTCCTATGTCTTATGGTCTCATGGTCTCCTCAGGCCTTGCCTCCCGCCATTCGAGCCGATGGTGGCCGACCTTCGACCTCAACTCCGCTCTCCCTCCCCCCCTCCTCCTTCCACCATCCTCAATTGCCCTCGGTGCTCAATGACCCAACTCTTATCTCAGCCTGGAGGTCACTCAACGACGGAGTATCCAGGGCTCCCTGTGGGGGGTGGTGGGGGGGGAGTGTGGGGGTGGGGGGTGTGGGCTGGGGTGGGGGGGTGGGGGAAAGAACCCCAAAGGTTCACAATCCCCCCCCCGAGCGGAGAGATTTCTCCGCCTCACCGTCCAAAATGGCCGACACCTTATCCTGACGCATATCCGCCCCCCCACCTCTTGACTCTCCAGCCCTGTCGCTATGGTGGGAAGGGTATTCTCAGCGTTGACCCTGTCAACACCCCCAACCCCACCACTCCCACCGTCTCAGGAATGATGGGTATCAGCTCTTGTCCTTTGGAACGATGGAGAGTTTGGGCCTAGTCTGCTCGATCTCCCCTCCTGGGCCTAAT
>NW_027599778.1:0-21963 GCF_964194155.1 Cetorhinus maximus
CTCTCCCTCTCCGTCGCTCACTCTCCCTCTCCCTCTCCGTCGCTCACTCTCCCTCTCCCTCTCCGTCGCTCACTCTCCCTCTCCCTCTCCGTCGCTCACTCTCCCTCTCCCTCTCCGTCGCTCACTCTCCCTCTCCCTCTCCGTCGCTCACTCTCCCTCTCCCTCTCCGTCGCTCACTCTCCCTCTCCCTCTCCGTCGCTCCCTCTCCCTCTCCCTCTCCGTCGCTCCCTCTCCCTCTCCCTCTCCGTCTCCCTCTCCGTCTCCCTCTCCGTCTCCCTCTCCGTCTCCCTCTCCGTCTCCCTCTCCGTCTCCCTCTCCGTCTCCCTCTCCGTCTCCCTCTCTGTCTCCCTCTCTCTCTCTCTCCGTCGCTCGCTCTCTCTCTCTCTCTCTGTCTCTCTCTCTCCATCATCACTCGCTCTCTCTCTCCATCACTCGCCCTCCCCCTCTCTCTGTCGCTCGCCCGCACTCTCTCTTTCCCTCACTTACCCAGGAGGACCCCTCGGACCCTCCACTTGCCAGGCCGCGAGGGGTCAGGGTCGGTGATGAGCAGATCCTCCACAGACCCTTCCCGCACAGTCAGACCGGGAGTACGGAGGATTTCACTCTGCGGGAGAGAGGGAAGGTCAGGAGGAGATAAGGAAAATGCGCACAGTGTAGAGGGAGCTTTACTCTGTATCTAACCCCGTGCTGTACCTGTCCTGGGAGTGTTTGATGGGGACAGTGTAGAGGGAGTTTTACTCTGTATCTAACCCCGTGCTGTACCTGTCCTGGGAGTGTTTGATGGGGACAGTGTAGAGGGAGCTTTACTCTGTATCTAACCCCGTGCTGTACCTGTCCTGGGAGTGTTTGATGGGGACAGTGTAGAGGGAGCTTTACTCTGTATCTAACCCCGTGCTGTCCCTGTCCTGGGAGTGTTTGATGGGGACAGTGTAGAGGGAGCTTTACTCTGTCTCTAACCCCGTGCTGTACCTGTCCTGGGAGTGTTTGATGGGGACGGTGTAGAGGGAGCTTTACTCTGTATCTAACCCCGTGCTGTCCCTGTCCTGGGAGTGTTTGATGGGGACAGTGTAGAGGGAGCTTTACTCTGTATCTAACCCCGTGCTGTCCCTGTCCTGGGAGTGTTTGATGGGGACAGTGTAGAGGGAGCTTTACTCTGTATCTAACCCAATGCTGTACCTGCATGAGTCTCTTATACAGTTTCCTGTCCACTTGCGCCCGCAGACCCCAGACTGCTGGGCCTTTCCTTCTGTTGAGGACCTTGAAGTGAATTCCAGACTGATCGCAAATCCTTGCACACAGTCCATCCAGTGCATCCACTTCCCGTATGAGATGGCCCTTTCCCACTCCTCCAAAGGATGGGTTACAAGACATCTCACCTGTGGGGAGGAGAGAGGGAGTGAAGGTACAGCGAGCGATGAGGAAGGGAAATGGTCTGTGAGTCTTCATTACAAAGGGATTGGAGTTTCAGAGTGAAGGGGTCTTTCTACAATGATACAGGGCGTTGGTGAGTCCACACCCGGAGCTCTGGGTCCAGTTTTGGTCTCCTTACCTGAGGAAGGACATCCCTGCCCTAGAGGGAGAGTATCGAAGGTTCACTAGACTGGTTCCTGGGATGAGAGGGATTGTCCCAGGAGGAGAGATTGAGGAGAATGGGTCTCTATTCCCTGGAGTTTCGAAGAATGGGAGGTCGTCTCACTGAAAGGTAGAAAATTCTGAAGGGGATTTGACAGGGTCGATGCTGAGAGGCTGTTTCCCCCCCTCTCCCCGGGCTGGAGAGTCTAGAACACGGGGGGTCCCAGTCTCAGGAGAAGGGGTCGGCCGTTTGGGGCTGAGATGAAGGAGAAATGTCTTCACTCGGGAGGGTTGTGAATCTTTGGAATTCTCCTACCCCAGAGAGCGGTGGGTGCTCCGTCATCGAGTAGGTTCAAGACCGGGAGATCGAGAGGGTTTTTGGACACTGAGGGGATCGAGGGATGTGGGGAGAGTGCAGGAAGGTGGAGTTGAGGGAGAAGATCAGCCACAGGCTGGATTAAGGAGGGGAGCAGGCTCGAGGGGCCGATTGGCCTCCTCCTGCTCCTGTTTCTCCAGCAATGCCTCAATTTTGAATCTATCATCCATGTTTACAAATCCCAATATGGCCCTCACATCCTCCCTATCTCCGTAACCTCCTCCAGCCCCCTACAACCCTCCCTATCTCTGTAACCTCCTCCAGCCCCCTACAGCCCTCCCTATCTCTGTAACCTCCTCCAGCCCCTACACCCCTCCCTATCTCTGTAACCTCCTCCAGCCGCTACAACCCTCCCTATCTCCGTAACCTCCTCCAGCCCCTACAACCCTCCCTATCTCTGTAACCTCCTCCAGCCCCTACAACCCTCCCTATCTCTGTAACATCCTCCAGCCCCCTACAATGCTCCCTATCTCTGTAACCTCCTCCAGCCCGTACAACCCTCCCTATCTCCGTAACCTCCTCCAGACCCTACAACCCTCCCTATCTCTGTAACCTCCTCCAGCCCCTACAACCCTGCCTATCTCTGTAACCTCCACCAGCCCCTACAACCCTCCCTATCTCTGTAACCTCCACCAGCCCCTACAACCCTCCCTATTTCTGCAACCTCCTCCAGCCCCCTACAACCCTCCCTATCTCTGTAACCTCCTCCAGCCCCTACAACCCTCCCTATCTCTGTAACCTCCTCCAGCCCCTACACCCCTCCCTATCTCTGTAACCTCCTCCAGCCCCTACAACCCTCCCTATCTCTGTAACCTCCTCCAGCACCCTACACCCCTCCCTATCTCTGTAACCTCCTCCACCTCCTACAACCCTCCCTATCTCTGTAACCTCCTACAACCCTCCGAGATCTCTCCGGACTCCTCCGATTCCGGCCTCTCGAGCATCCCCCGATTCCCATCGCTCCGCCATTAGCGGCCGGGCCATCAGCTGCCTGGGGAGGGCCATAAGCTCTGGAATTCCCTCCCTAAACCTCTCCGCCCCTCTCTCTCTCTCTCTCTATCCTCCTTTAAGACGCTCCTTAAAACCAACCACATTGACCGAGCTTTTGGTCGCTTGTCCCTAATACTTATGTTTCATAACACTCCTCTGAATTACCTGGAGGGTGATTTACGACACTAAAGGCGCTAAGTAAATGCAAGTTGTTGTTGGTGAAATAAGCCAAAGGACAGGGCTTGGGTCATATTCGAAGGGCCGAATGGACTCCTCTGCTTCCCAAAACCCTCCAGCCCACCAAAAGAAGCGAAATGGAGATCCAGTCCTGAGCCGCGCCACTCCCGGTCGAATAGCCCGCCACCCCCGCCCTGCCCACTACCAATCGTCGACGCCTTCTGTGTGATCAGCAGGGTCTCCGCGCCCACCCGGGCAGCCGCCGCCGCTGCCTCCGTCCCCGCGTGTCCGCCTCCCACCACCACCACGTCGTAGCGCTCCGGCGGCGTCCGCCTGGGGTCCTCGCCGAGCCCCCTGACCCGGACCGCCCCAGCGGGGCGGGGCCTCCGAAACGCTCTCGCTCCACGGCTCAGAGGAGTCCGTCCCAGGAACATCTGCAGGGGGTGGGGGGGTGGAAATAAACAAAGGAATGCGGTTAGGGGGAGGGGTGAAATAAAATACTCAAATTAGGAGGTGGAAAGGTTTCTGAGCTGCAAACTTCTCCAGTTTCCACGTCTCTTCGGTGAATAACAGATACTCAGGAGTGAGTTACAGAATGGAATCTAATCGAGGGGTTCGGGGGGGTTTATATATAGAATAACAGATACCCGGGAGTGAGTTACAGACTGGAATCTAATCGAGGGGTTCGGGGGGGTTTATATATAGAATAACAGATACCCGGGAGTGAGTTACAGACTGGAATCTAATCGAGGGGTTCGGGTGGTGGTTTATATATAGAATAACAGATACCCAGGAGTGAGTTACAGACTGGAATCTAATCGAGGGGTTCGGGGGGTTTATATATAGAATAACAGATACCCGGGAGTGAGTTACAGACTGGAATCTAATCGCGAGGTTCTGGGGGGGGGGGTGGTTTATATATAGAATAACAGATGCGTGGGGGATAAAATACTCAAAGTAGGAGGTGGAAAGGTTTCTGAGCTGCAATCTTCTCGAATCACCACAAGGGGGTACGTCTTGGGGGCTCAGCCAAGTGACCCTAATGGCCACACAGAGGCGAGGCGAGGCGGGGGGGGGAATACCCGCAGGGTCACTTCGAGTCCAATTGCCGCGAGGTAACGTCCCCGGCGGGGGGGGAGGGACAGCGAGAGAGCAATTGCCGTGTGGAGATGAACAACTGCGTAGCGACGCATCGCCGCGAGGGGATCGCGCACGTCTTGGGGCCTCTTGAGCCCAAACGAAGGACCGAGGGGGGGGGGGGGGGGGGGGGAGAGAAAAGACTCAGCCCCCGTCCGGCGACGCAGGGTGCCCCTCGATCCGGAATTCCCACCAGGAATGCGAAGCCCTCCAGCCCCACACCCCCCCCCACCCCTCGGCAAAGCCGCAGGTTAGCCACGATTGGGAATTTCAGAGGGACTTCCCAACTTTTTATTATAACCTTTTTCCTCTTGCGTCGAAAGGGAGGCAGCGATGGAATAAATGCAGCAATTTCAGGGATCAATGCACCTTTTCTTAACTCAATACAGCGATTCCAGAATCAATGCACCTTCTTTAAACTCAATGCAGTGATTCCAGAATCAATGCACCTTCTTTTAACTCAATGCAACAATTTCCAGGATCAATGCACCTTCTTTTAACTCAATGCAACAATTTCCAGGATCAATGCACCTTCTTTTAACTCAATGCAACAATTTCCAGAATCAATGCACCTTCTTTTAACTCAATACAGCGATTCCAGAATCAATGCACCTTCTTTTAACTCAATGCAACAATTTCCAGAATCAATGCACCTTCTTTTAACTCAATACAGCGATTCCAGAATCAATGCACCTTCTTTTAACTCAATGCAACAATTTCCAGGATCAATGCACCTTCTTTTAACTCAATGCAACAATTTCCAGAATCAATGCACCTTCTTTTAACTCAATACAGCGATTCCAGAATCAATGCACCTTTTTTTTAACTCAATGCAACAATTTCCAGGATCAATGCACCTTCTTTTAACTCAATGCAACAATTTCCAGAATCAATGCACCTTCTTTTAACTCAATGCAACAATTTCCAGGATCAATGCACCTTCTTTTAACTCAATGCAACAATTTCCAGGATCAATGCACCTTCTTTTAACTCAATGCAACAATTTCCAGGATCAATGCACCTTCTTTTAACTCAATGCAACAATTTCCAGGATCAATGCACCTTCTTTTAACTCAATGCAGCGATTCCAGAATCAATGCACCTTTTTTTAACTCAATGCAACAATTTCCAGGATCAATGCACCTTTTTTTTAACTCAATGCAACAATTTTCAGAATCAATGCACCTTCTTTTAACTCAATGCAACAATTTCCAGGATCAATGCACCTTCTTTTAACTCAATTCAGCGATTCCAGAATCAATGCACCTTCTTTTAACTCAATACAGCGATTCCAGAATCAATGCACCTTCTTTTAACTCAATGCAACAATTTCCAGGATCAATGCACCTTCTTTTAACTCAATGCAACAATTTCCAGGATCAATGCACCTTCTTTTAACTCAATTCAGCGATTCCAGAATCAATGCACCTTCTTTTAACTCAATGCAACAATTTCCAGGATCAATGCACCTTCTTTTAACTCAATGCAGCGATTCCAGAATCAATGCACCTTCTTTTAACTCAATGCAACAATTCCAGAATCAATGCACCTTCTTTTAACTCAATGCAACAATTTCCAGGATCAATGCACCTTCTTTTAACTCAATGCAGCGATTCCAGAATCAATGCATCTTTTCTTAACTCAATACAGCAATTCCAGAATCAATGCACCTTCTTTTAACTCAATACAGCGATTCCAGAATCAATGCACCTTCTTTTAACTCAATTCAGCGATTCCAGAATCAATGCACCTTTTTTTAACTCAATGCAACAATTTTCAGAATCAATGCACCTTCTTTTAACTCAATGCAACAATTTCCAGGATCAATGCACCTTCTTTTAACTCAATTCAGCGATTCCAGAATCAATGCACCTTCTTTTAACTCAATGCAACAATTTCCAGGATCAATGCACCTTCTTTTAACTCAATGCAGCGATTCCAGAATCAATGCACCTTCTTTTAACTCAATGCAACATTTTCCAGAATCAATGCACCTTTCCTTAACTCAATGAGCGATTCAAGAATCCATGCACTTTTTTTTGACTCAATGCAGCGTTTCCAAGATCAATGCACCTTTTCTTAACTCAATGCAGTAATTTCCAGAATCAATGCACCTTCTTTTAACTCAATGCAACAATTTCCAGGATCAATGCACCTTTTTTTAACTCAATGCAACAATTTCCAGGATCAATGCACCTTCTTTTAACTCAATGCAACAATTTCCAGGATCAATGCACCTTTTTTTAACTCAATGCAACAATTTCCAGGATCAATGCACCTTTTTTTAACTCAATGCAACAATTTCCAGGATCAATGCACCTTCTTTTAACTCAATGCAACAATTTCCAGAATCAATGCACCTTCTTTTAACTCAATGCAGCAATTTCAGGATCAATGCATCTTTTTTTAACTCAATGCAACAATTTCCAGGATCAATGCACCTTCTTTTAACTCAATGCAACAATTTCCAGGATCAATGCACCTTCTTTTAACTCAATGCAACAATTTCCAGAATCAATGCACCTTCTTTTAACTCAATGCAACATTTTCCAGAATCAATGCACCTTTTTTTAACTCAATGAGCGATTCAAGAATCCATGCACTTTTTTTTGACTCAGTGCAGCGTTTCCAAGATCAATGCACCTTTTCTTAACTCAGTGCAGCAATTTCCAGAATCAATGCACCTTCTTTTAACTCAATGCAACAATTTCCAGGATCAATGCACCTTTTTTTAACTCAATGCAACAATTTCCAGAATCAATGCACCTTCTTTTAACTCAAAGCAACAATTTCAGAATCAATGCACCTTCTTTTAACTCAATGCAACAATTTCCAGGATCAATGCACCTTTTCTTAACTCAATGCAGCGATTTCAGGATCAATGCACCTTCTTTTAACTCAATGCACACCCTGTGCCCCCTCCCCAAGCTGATTCGTTCCCTGCACCCGGTGACTCTCCAGACACTCAGCCTCGGCCAAAAGAGGGAAAGAGGAAGAGACGAGCGAGACAGGGTGGGTGGCGGAGGGGAGAGTCACCGAGGGCAGCACTCCCTTCGCCACCCCACCTACAGGCGCCTGGCAGACATGGCAGGAAGATCAATCACACCACCCAGGCCGTTACCTGTTATTCGACATGTAAACCCCCCACAACCGAACCCCTCGATTAGATTCCAGTCTGTAACTCACTCCCGGGTATCTGTTATTCTATATATAAACCCCCCCGAACCCCTCGATTAGATTCCAGTCTGTAACTCACTCCTGGGTATCTGTTATTCTATATATAAACCACCCCGAACCCCTCAATTAGATTCCAGTCTGTAACTCACTCCCAGGTATCTGTTATTCTATATATAAACCACCCCGAACCCCTCGATTAGATTCCAGTCTGTAACTCACTCTCGGGTATCTGTTATTCTATATATAAACCACCCCGAACCCCTCGATTAGATTCCAGTCTGTAACTCACTCCCGGGTATCTGTTATTCTATATATAAACCACCCCGAACCCCTCGATTAGATTCCAGTCTGTAACTCACTTCCGGGTATCTGTTATTCTATATATAAACCCCCCGAACCCCTCGATTAGATTCCAGTCTGTAACTCACTCCCGGGTATCTGTTATTCTATATTTAAACCCCCCCGAACCCCTTGATTAGATTCCAGTCTGTAACTCACTCTCGGGTATCTGTTACTCTATATATAATCGAGGGGGTCGGGGTGGTTTATATATAGAATAACAGATACCCGGGAGTGAGTTACAGACTGGAATCTAATCCAGGGGATCGGGGTGGTTTATATATAGAATAACAGATACCCGGGAGTGAGTTACAGACTGGAATCTAATCGAGGGGTTCGGGGTGTTTATATATAGAATAACAGATACCCGGGAGTGAGTTACAGACTGGAATCTAATCGAGGGGTTCGGGGTGGTTTATATATAAAATAACAGATACACAGCAGTGAGATACAGACTGGAATCTAATTGAGGGGTTCAGGGTGGTTTATATATAGAATAACAGATACCCGGGAGTGAGTTATAGACTGGAATCTAATGGAGGGGTTCAGGGTGGTTTATATATAGAATAACAGATACCCAGGAGTGATTTACATACTGGAATCTAATCGCGGGGTTCAGGGCAGTTAATATATAAAATAACAGATAACTGGGAGTGAGTTACGGACTGGAATCTAATCGATGGGTTCGGGGTGGTTTATATATAGCATAACAGTTACCCGGGAGTGAGTTACAGACTGGAATCTAATCCAGGGGTTCGGGGGGGTTTATATATAGAATAACAGATACCCGGGAGTGAGTTACAGACTGGAATCTAATCGAGGGGATTCGGGTGGTATATATATAGAATAACAGATACCCGGGAGTGAGTTACAGACTGGAATCTAATCCAGGGGTTCGGGTGGTTTATATATAGAATAACAGATACCCGGGAGTGAGTTACAGATGGAATCTAATCGAGGGGTTCAGGGGGGTTTATATATAGAATATCAGATACCCGGGAGTGAGTTACAGACTGGAAACTAATCGATGGGTTCGGGGTGGTTTATATATAGAATAACAGATACCTGGGAGTGATTTACAGACTGGAATCTAATTGAGGGGTTCGGGGTGGTTTATATATAGAATAACAGGTACCCGGGAGTGAGTTACAGACTGGAATCTAATCGAGGGTTTATATATAGAATAACAGATACCCGGGAGTGAGTTACAGACTGGAATCTAATCGAGTGGTTCCGGGTGGCTTATATAAAGAATAACAGATACCCAGGTGTGAGTTACAGACTGGAATCTAATCGAGGGGGTCGGGATGGTTTAAATATGTAACCGATAACGAGGAGAGAGTTGCAGACTGGAATCTAATCAAGGGGTTTGTGGGAATTATATATAGAATAACATAAGCCCAGGAGTGAGTTACAGACTGGAATCTAATCGAGGGGTTTCGGGTGGTTTATATATAGAATAACAGATACCCGGGAGTGAGTTACAGACTGGAATCTAATCGAGGTGTTCGGGGTGGTTTATATATAGAATAAGATACCCGGGAGTGAGTTACAGACTGGAATCTAATCGAGGGGTTCCGGGAGGTTTATATATAGACTAACAGATACCCCGGAGTGAGTTACAGACTGGAATCTAATCGAGGGGTTTGGTGGTTTATATATAGAATAAAAGATACCTGGGAGTGAGTTACAGACTGGAAACTAATCGAGGGGGTCGGGATGGGTTAAATATGTAACCGATACCGAGGAGAGAGTTGCAGACTGGAATCTAATCAAGGAGATTGTGGGCATTATATATAGAATAACATAAGCCCAGGAGTGAGTTACAGACTGGAATCTAATCGAGGGGTTTGGGGCGGTTTATATATCGAATAACATAAGCCCAGGAGTGAGTTACAGACTGGAATCTAATCGAGTGTGTTGGGTAGGTTATATATAGAATAATAGATACCCGGGAGTGAGTTACAGACTGGAATCTAATCGAGGGGTTCGGGGTGGTTTATATATAGAATAACAGATACCCCGGAGTGAGTTACAGACTGGATTCTAATCGAGGGGTTCGGTGGGGTTTATATATAGAATAACAGATACCCCGGAGTGAGTTACACACTGGAATCTAATCGAGGGTTTAGGGGGTTTATATATAGAATAACAAATACCCGGGAGTGAGTTACAGACTGGAATCTAATCGAGTGGTTCCGGGTGGTTTATATATAGAATAACAGATACCTGGGAGTGAGTAACAGACTGGAACCTAATCGAGGGGTTCGGGGTGGTTTATATATAGAATAACAGATACCTGGGAGTGAGTTACAGACTAGAATCTAATCGAATGGTTCGGGGTGGTTTATATATCGAATAACATAAGCCCAGGGGTGAGTTACAGACTGGAATCTAATCGTGGGGTTCAGGGGGTTTGTATATAGAGTAACAGATACCCGGGAGTGAGTTACAGACTGGAATCTAATCGAGTGTGTTGGGTAGGTTATATATAGAATAATAGATACCCGGGAGTGAGTTACAGACTGGAACCTAATCGAGGGGTTCGGGGTGGTTTATATATAGAATAACAGATACCCCGGAGTGAGTTACAGACTGGATTCTAATCGAGGGGTTCGGTGGGGTTTATATATAGAATAACAGATACCCCGGAGTGAGTTACACACTGGAATCTAATCGAGGGTTTAGGGGGTTTATATATAGAATAACAAATACCCGGGAGTGAGTTACAGACTGGAATCTAATCGAGTGGTTCCGGGTGGTTTATATATAGAATAACAGATACCTGGGAGTGAGTAACAGACTGGAATCTAATCGAGGGGTTCGGGGTGGTTTATATATAGAATAACAGATACCTGGGAGTGAGTTACAGACTGGAATCTAATCGAATGGTTCGGGGTGGTTTATATATCGAATAACATAAGCCCAGGGGTGAGTTACAGACTGGAATCTAATCGTGGGGTTCAGGGGGTTTGTATATAGAGTAACAGATACCCGGGAGTGAGTTACAGACTGGAATCTAATCGTGGGGTTCAGGGGGTTTGTATATAGAGTAACATATACCTAGCAGTAAGTACAGACTGGAATCTTATCGAGGCGATCAGGGGCTTTAAATATAAAATAACAGATTTTCGGAACTGAGTTACAGACGGGAATCTAATCGAGGGGCTCGGGGTGGTTTATATATAGAATAACAGATACCCGGGAGTGAGTTACAGACCGGAATCTAATCGAGGGGTTCGGGGGGGTTTATATATAGAATAACAGATACCCGGGAGTGAGTTACAGACTGGAATCTAATCGAGGGGTTCGGGGGGGTTTATATATAGAATAACAGATACCCGGGAGTGAGTTACAGACTGGAATCAAATCGAGGTGTTCGGGGTGGTTTATATATAGAATAACAGACACCCGGGAGTGAGTTACAGACTGGAATCTAATCGAGGGGTTCGGGGTGGTTTATATATAGAATAACAGATACCCGGGTGTGAGTTACAGACTGGAATCTAATCGAGGTGTTCGGGTTGGTTTATATATAGAATATCAGATACCCGGGAGTGAGTTACAGACTGGAATCTAATCGATGGGTTCGGGGTGGTTTATATATAGAATAACAGATACCCGGGAGTGATTTACAGACTGGAATCTAATCGAGGGGTTTGGTGGTTTATATATAGAATAACAGGTACCCGGGAGTGAGTTACAGACTGGAATCTAATCGAGGGTTTATATATAGAATGACAGATACCCGGGAGTGATTTACAGACTGGAATCTAATCGAGGGGTTTGGTGGTTTATATATAGAATAACAGGTACCCGGGAGTGAGTTACCGACTGGAATCTAATCGAGTGGTTCCGGGTGGCTTATATAAAGAATAACAGATAGCCAGGTGTGAGTTACAGACTGGAATCTAATCGAGGGGGTCGGGATGGTTTAAATATGTAACCGATACCGAGGAGAGAGTTGCAGACTGGAATCTAATCAAGGGGTTTGTGGGAATTGTATATAGAATAACATAAGCCCAGGAGTGAGTTACAGACTGGAATCTAATCGAGGAGGTTGGTGGGGGTTATATATAGAATAACAGATACCCGGGAGTGAGTTACAGACTGGAATCTAATCGAGGGGCTCGGGGTGGTTTATATATAGAATAACAGATACCCGGGAGTGAGTTACAGACTGCAATCTAATCGAGGTGTTCGGGGTGGTTTATATATAGAATAACCGATACCCATGAGTGAGTTACAGACTGGAATCTAATTGAGGGGTTCGGGATGGTTTATATATCGAATAACAGGTACCCAGGAGTGATTTACAGACTGGAATCTAATCAAGGGGTTTGGGCGGTTTATATATCGAATAACATAAGCCCAGGAGTGAGTTACAGACTGGAATCTAATCAAGGGATTTGGTGGGTTTATATATTGAATAACATAAGCCCGGGAGTGAGTTACAGACTGGAATCTAATCGAGGGGTTCAGGGTGGTTTATATATTGAATATCAGATACCCGGGAGAGAGTTACAGACTGGAATCTAATCAAGGGATTTGGTGGGTTTATATATAGAATAACAAATACCCAGGAGTGAGTTACAGACTGGAATCTATTTGAGGGGTTCGGGGGGTTTATATATAGAAATACAGATTCCCGGGAGTGAGTTACAGACTGGAATCTAATCGACGGGTTGCGGGTGGTTTATATATAGAATAACAGATACCCGGGAGTGAGTTACAGACTAGAATCTAATCAAGAAGCTCGGGATGGTTTATAGATGTAACCGATACCGAGGAGAGAGTTGCAGACTGGAATCTAATCAAGGGGTTTGTTGGATTTATATATAGAATAACATAAGCCCAGGAGTGAGTAACAGACTGGAATCTAATCGAGGGGTTCGGGGGGGGGTTTATATATAGAATAACAGATACCCGGGAGTGAGTTACGCACTGGAATCTAATCGAGGGGTTCGGTGTGGTTTACATATAAAATAACAAATACCCGGGAGTGAGTTACAGACTGGAATCTAATCGAGGGGTTCCGGGTAGTTTATATATAGAATAACAGATACCCGGGAGTGAATTACAGACTGGAATCTCATCGAGGGTTTAGGGGCTTTATATATAGAATAACAGATACCCGGGAGTGAGTTACAGACTGGAATCTAATTGAGTGGTTCCGGGTGGTTTATATAAAGAATAACAGATACCCAGGAGTGAGTTACAGACCGGAATCTAATCGAGTGGGTCGGGATGGTTTATATATAGAATAACAGATACCCAGGAGTGAGTTACAGACTGGATTCTAATTGAGGGGTTCAGGGTGGTTTATATATAGAATAACAGATACCCAGGAGTGAGTTACAGACTGGAATCTAATCGAGGGGTTCGGGGTTGTTTATATATAGAATAACAGATACCCGGGAGTGAGTTACAGACTGGAATCTAATCGATGGGTGTGGGGGTTTATATATAGAATAACAGATACCCGTGAGTAAGTACAGACTGGAATCTTATCGTGGCGATCAGGGGGATTATATATAAAATAACAGATTTTCGGGACTGAGTTACAGACTGGAATTTAATCGAGGTGTTCGGGGTGGTTTATATATAGAATAACAGATACCCGGGAGTGAGTTACAGACTGGAATCTAATAGAGGTGTTCGGGGGGGTGTTTATAAAGAATAACGGATACCTGGGAGTGAGTTACAGACTGGAAACTAATCGAGGGGTTTGGCATGGTTTTTATATAGAATAACAGGTACCTGGGAGTGAGTTACAAACTGGAATCTAATCGAAGGGTTCGGGGGGTTTGTATATAGAATAACAGATACCCGGGAGTGAGTTACAGACTGGAATCTAATCGTGGGGTTCAGGGGGTTTGTATATAGAGTAACAGATACCTAGCAGTAAGTACAGAGTGGAATCTTATCGAGGCGATCAGGGGCTTTAAATATAAAATAACAGATTTTCGGGAGTGAGTTACAGACTGGAATCTAATCGAGAGGTTCAGGGTGTTTATATATAGAATAACAGATACCCGGGAGTGAGTTACAGACTGGAATCTAATCGAGGGGTTCGGGGGGGGTTTATATGTAGAATAACAGATACCCCGGAGTGAGTTACAGACTGGAATCTAATCGAGGGGTTCGGGGTGGTTTATATATAGAATAACAGATACCCGGGAGAGAGTTACAGACTGGAATCTAATCGAGGGGTTCGGGGGGGTTTATATACAGAATAACAGATACCTGGGAGTGAGTTACAGACTGGAGTCTAATCGAGGGGATCCGGGTGGTTTATATATAGAATAACAGACACCTGAGAGTGAGTTACAGACTGGAATCTAGTCGAGGGGTTTGGGTGGTTTATATATAGAATAACAGATACCCGGGAGTGAGTTACAGACTGGAATCTAATCGAGGGGTTTGGGGTGGTTTATATATAGAATAACAGATACCCGGGGGTGAGTTACAGACTGGAATCTAATCAAGGGATTCATGCAGTTACAACTGTTCCAGTGCACCCAGCACATTTGTTCTTCGTGGGATTTGAGGATCGCACATAGGGAATTGCCTCTTGACAAGGTGGTGATGAGTTTCCTTCTTCAACCGCTGTATCCTGTGTGGTCTCGGTACACCCACAGCGCCGTTCGGGAGGGAATTCCGATCCATCGATAGTGTCGGAATATCCGCTATGTTTCCAAGTCGGGATGGGTGACGGGCTGGGATGGGAACTTCCAGGTGGTGGGTGTTCCCCATGTGTCGGCTGCCCTCGTCCTTCTAGACAGTAGAGTCATGGGTTTGGGCGGCGCTGTCGAAGGAGCCTTGGCGAGTTGCTGCAGTGCATCTTGTAGATGGTATACACACTGCTGCCACTGTGCGTCGGTGGTGGTGGAGGGAGTGAATGTTTGCGGATGGGGTGCCGATCGAGCGGGGGGGCTGCTTTGTCCTGGACGGTGTCGAGCTTCTTGAGTGTTGTGGGAGCCGCACTCATCCAGGTAAGTGGGGAGTATCCCATCACACTCCTGACTTGTGCCTTGTCGATGGTGGACAGGCTTTGGAGAGCAGGTTGAAGATTCAATCTTACACCCGTCCTGTCTTCCAGTCCGGCACCTTCACCTCTGAACAGTCTATCTTCAGACCTCACACCTCGCCCCACAACAGCCTCTTACCTGCATCATCCTGCCAATAATGTCAATTTCCAGATTCCTCTGTATAATCATTTGGTCACTCTGTCAACTGAGTCGGATGTGCAAGGGTTGAAGCAAACTTATTTTTATTGATTCACGGCCTGTGGGTATCGCTGGCCAGGCCCAGCATTTATTGCCCATCCCGAAATGCCCCTCGAGAAGGTGGTGAGATGCCTTCTTGAGCCGCTGCAGTCCCCGTGTGGTGTAGGTACACCCATGGCGCTGTTAGGGAGTTCCAGGATTTTGTCCGTGTGGTGTAGGTACACCCACGGTGCTGTTAGGGAGGGAGTTCCAGGATTTTGTCCCCTGTGTGGTGTAGGTACACCCACGGCGCTGTTAGGGAGGGAGTTCCAGGACTTGGAACCAGCGACAGTGAAGGAACGGCCGATACATTTCCAAGTCAGGGTGGAGAATAGAAATTCCAGGTGGTGGTGTTCCCCATGTGTCTGCTGCCCTTGCCCTTCCAGACGGTAGAGGTCGTGGGTTTGGGCGGCGCTGTCGAAGGAGCCTTGGCGAGTTGCTGCAGTGCATCTTGTAGATGGTACACACACTGCTGCCCCTGTGCGTCGGTGGTGGAGGGAGTGAATGTTTGTGGATGGGGTGCCGATCGAGCGGGGGCTGCTTTGTCCTGGACGGCGTCGAGCTTCTTGAGTGTTGTGGGAGCCGCACACATCCAGGCAAGTGGGGAGTATCCCACCACACTCCTGACTGGTGCCTTGCTGATGGTGGACAGGCTTTGGGGAGTCAGGAGGTGAGTTACTCTCCGCAGGATTCCCAGCCTCTGACCTGCTCTTGTAGCCACAGTATTTATCTGGCTGGTCCCAGTTCAGTTTCGGGTCAATGGTAACCCCCAGGATGTTGATAGTGGGGGATTCAGTGATGGTAATGCCATTGAATGTCAAGGGGCGATGGTTGGATTCTCTCTTGTTGGAGATGGTCGTTGCCTGGCACTTGTGTGGTGCCACTTGTCAGCCCCGAGTCTGGATATTGTCCAGGTCTTGCTGCATTTGGACACGGGGCTGCTTCAGTATCTGAGTCGTCGTGAATGGTGCTGAACATTGTGCAATTGCAATCATCAGCGAACATCCCCACTTCTGACCTTATGATGGAAGGAAGGACATTGATGAAGCAGCTGAAGATGGTTGGGCCGAGGACACTAACCCTGAGGAACCCCTGCAGTGATGTCCTGGAGCTGAGATGACTGACCTCCAACAACCACAACCATCTTCCTTTGTGCTCGGTATGACTCCAACCAGCGGAGAGTTTTCCCCCTGATTCCCATTGACTCCATGTTTGAACCAAGGCTGTAATGAGGTCAGGAGCTGAGTGGCCCTGGCGGAACCCAAACTGGGCATCAGTGAGCAGGTTATTGCTAAGCAAGTGCCACTTGATAGCACTGTTGCTGACCCCTTCCATCACTTTACCGATGATGGAGAGTAGACTGATGGGGCGGTAATTGGCCGGGTTGGATTTGTCCTGCTTTTTGTGTACAGGACATACCTGGGCAATTTCCCACATAGCCGGGTAGATGCCAGTGTTGTAGCTGTACTGGAACAGCTTGGCTAGGGGCGCGGCAAGTTCTGGAGCACAAGTCTTCAGTACTATTGCCGGAATATTGTCAGAGCCCACAGCCTTTGCAGTATCCAGTGCCTTCAGCCGTTTCTTGACATCACGTGGAGTGAATCGAATTGTCTGAAGACTGGCATCTGTGATGCTGGGGACCTCCGGAGGAGGCCGAGATGGATCACCCACTCCGCACTTCTGGTTGAAGATTGTAGCGAATGCATATTTGCCGTGTCTTTTGCACTGATGTGCTGGGCTCCTCCATCATTGAGGATGGGGATATTTGTGGAGCCTCCTTCTCCCAGTGAGCTGTTTAATTGTCCACCACCATTCATGGCTGGATGTGGCAGGACTGCAGAGCTTAGATCTGGTCCGTCAGTTGTGGGATTGCTTAGCCCTGCCTATCACTTGCTGCTTATGCTGTTTGGCACGCAAGTTACCCCTGTGTTATACCTTCACCAGGTGGACACCTCATTTTTAGGTATGCCTGGTGCTGCTCATGGCATGCCCTCCTGCACTCTTCATTGAACCAGGGTTGATCCCCTGACTTGATGGTAATGGTAGAGTGGGGGATATACCAGGCCATGAGGTTACAGGTTGTGTTCGAATCCAATTCTGCTGCTGCTGATGGCCCACAGCGCCTCATGGATAACCAGTCTTGAGTTGCTAGATCTGTTCGGAATCGATCCCATTTAGCACGGTGGTAGTGCCACACAACACGATGGAGGGTATCCTCAATGTGAAGGTGGGACTTTGTCCCCACAATGACTGTGCGGTGGTCACTCCTACCGACACTGTCATGGACAGATGTATCTGCGACAGGCAGGTTGGTGAGGATGAGGTTCAAGTATGTTTTTCCCTCTTGTTGGTTCCCTCACCACCTGCTGCAGACCCAGTCTAGCAGCTATGTCCTTTAGGATTCGGCCAGCTTGGTCAGTAGTGGTGCTACCGAGCCACTCTTGGTGATGGACATTGAAGTCCCCCATCCAGAGCACGTTCTGCACCCTTGCCACCCTCAGTGCTTCCTCCAAGTGGTGTCGAACTTGGAACACCGTTTACAGTTCTGGTCCGGTTAGACCTCACTTGGAGCGCTGTGTACAGTTCTGGTCTGGTTAGACCACACTCGGAGCACCGTGTACAGTTCTGGTCTGGTTAGACCACACTCGGAGCACCGTGTACAGTTCTGGTCTGGTTAGACCACACTCGGAGCACCGTGTACAGTTCTGGTCTGGTTAGACCACACTCGGAGCACCGTGTACAGTTCTGGTCTGGTTAGACCACACTCGGAGCACTGTGTACAGTTCTGGTCCAGCTAGACCACACCCGGAGCACCGTGTACAGTTCTGGTCTGGTTAGACCACACTCGGAGCACCTTGTCCAGTTCTGGTCTGGTTAGACCACACTCGGAGCACTGTGTACAGTTCTGGTCTGGGTGCTCCGAGTGTGGTCTAACCAGACCAGAACTGTACATGGTGCTCCGAGTGTGGTCTAACATGTACAGTTCTGGTCTGGTTAGACCACACTCGGAGCACCGTGTACAGTTCTGGTCCGATTAGACGGGTTGATGCTGAGAGGCTGTTTCCCCTCCATCTCGCCCCTCCCTGGCTGGAGAGTCTAGAACACGGGGGGTCCCAGTCTCAGGAGAAGGGGTCGGCCATTTTGGGCTGAGATGAAGGAGAAATGTCTTCACTCGGGGAGGATTGTGAATCTTTGGAACTCTCTACCCCAGAGAGCGGTGGGTGCTCCGTCATCGAGTAGATTCAAGACCAGGAGATCGAGAGATTTTTGGACACTGAGGGGATCGAGGGATATGGGGAGAGTGCAGGAAGGTGGAGTTGAGGCAGAAGATCAGCCACAGGCTGGATTAAGGTGGAGTTGAGGTGGGAAGATCAGCCACAGGCTGGATTAAGGCGGAGTTGAGGTGGATGATCAGCCACAGGCTGGATTAAGGTGGAGTTGAGGGGGATGATCAGCCACAGGCTGGATTAAGGTGGAGTTGAGGTGGAAGATCAGCCACAGGCTGGATTAAGGTGGAGTTGAGGTGGAAGATCAGCCACAGGCTGGATTAAGGTGGAGTTGAGGTGGAAGATCAGCCACAGGCTGGATTAAGGTGGAGTTGAGGGGGAAGATCAGCCACAGGCTGGATTAAGGTGGAGGTGAGGGGGAAGATCAGCCACAGGCTGGATTAAGGTGGAGTTGAGGGGGATGATCAGCCACAGGCTGGATTAAGGGTGGAGAAGGCTCGAGGGGCTGAAGGGCCTCCTCCTGCTCATACCAATTCCTCTCCTTCCATGCATCTCAACACAAACTTGTCTGCCAGTTTAACTCAAGGGGAAAAGAGACTGAGAGAAAGCTCGCTCTGTTCAGTGGTGTTGCGAGGCCTTTACAGAGGAACAACTGATGTAGCACGAAAAATTCTCTGCCTCTCTGTTTAAATAAAGGGGACAATTCTAAAGGGGGGGCAGGAGCAGAGGGATCTGGGGGTAAATGTGTATCAATCATTGAAGGGGGCAGGACAGGGGGAGAGAGCGGTTAGTAAAGCAGACAGTATCCTGGGCTTTATTCATAGGGGCGTAGAGTACAAGAGCAGGGAGGTTATGTGGAACTTGTATAAGACACTAGTTCAGCCTCAGCTGGAGTAATTGTGTCCAGTTCGGGGCTCTGCACAGGGAGGATGTGAAGGAATTGGAGAAAGAGAGAGAGAGAGTGTGGAAAAGATTCACGAGAATGGTTCTAGGGATGAGGAACTTCAGTTCTGTGGATAGATCGGAGAAGTTGGGACTGTTCTCCTCGGAGAAGAGAAGGTGGGAGGAGATTTGATAAGAGGTGTTCAACATCGCGAGAGGGTCTGGGACGGAGTGGATCGGGAGAAACTGTTCCCATTGGGGGAAGGATCGAGAAGCAGAGGGACACAGATTGAAGGCGATGGGTAAAAGGAGCGACGGAGACACGAGGAGGAACTTTTTCACGCAGCGAGGGGTGTTAGGATCTGGAACGCGCTGCCCGAGAGTGTGGGGGAGGGAGGGTCAGTCGAGGGGGTTAGGATCTGGAACGCGCTGCCTGAGAGTGTGGGGGAGGGAGGGAGGGTCAATCGAGGGGGGTTAGGGTCTGGAACGCGCTGCCTGAGAGTGTGGGGGAGGGAGGGAGGGTCAATCGAGGGGGGTTAGGGTCTGGAACGCTCCGAGCGACGGAATAACAACACAGGAGACAAGGGCACTGGAAATCTCTGAAGACATAAATAATTTAAAAAGGTACCTCATTACAGAAATACTTATATATGCAGAAGGGAAAATAAAACACGGTGAGAGAGAGAGAGAGAGAGAATAACAAAACGCGAGGGGGGAGGGGGGAGAGCTTCTCACCCCCCACCCCCCCACCCACACACACTCCCCACCCCAACCCCCACCCCGACTTGTATCATGAACCCCCGACCCCCTCCCCCAATTCTTGCGAAGATTCACGGAAGGGCGGGGTGGGGAAGGGAGAGGGAGGGAGAGAGAGAGAGAGAGAGAGGGGACTGACTCTCTCCCGCCTGGTCCTGCACCCCGTCCGACACCCGCGGGAAGAACACGTCTAGGAATTGCCCCCTTCTCAGAGCTTCTCAGGGCTGTAGTGTGTGGACATTCTCCCCCACACCCCCTCCCCCTAACCCCCGGCCACCCAGGGGAATCCCCAAAGCGTCCCGGGTCTGTAGTGTGTGGACATTTCCCCCCCTCCCCTTAACCCCCGGCCACCCAGGGGAATCCCCAAAGGGTCCCGGGTCTGTAGTGTGTGGACATTCTCCCCTCCCCCTAACCCCCGGCCACCCAGGGCAATCCCAAAGGGTCCCGGGGTCTGTAGTGTGTGGACATTTCCCCCCCTCCCCTTAACCCCCGGCCACCCAGGGGAATCCCCAAAGGGTCCCGGGGTCTGTAGTGTTAATCCTCGAATGGGGAGGAAGGCGAGAGTCGAGCGGCCCGGGCTGGCTTTCGATCGGGCGGGAACGCCGGCCAAGGAGGAGGACCCACCGGGGAGGGGGTTGGGGGGGTGGGGAAGCGTCGCCGAAGCTCTTGCCCCCCACCAACCCTCCGGCGCTCATCGTCAGGGGGGCCCGGCCCATCTGTGACACGCGAGGGGGAATAAACGGCCAACCGACCGGGGGAGGGGAGGGGATGGGCACTGTAGCTTACTTATACGTGCTACACGCCACCCGGTCCTCTACCAAAAACAACAGAGAGAGAGAGAACATGTCCGGGCATCGCGCCCTTTCTTTTCTAATGAAAGAAAAGTCCGGGGGGGGGGGTAGAGGAATGGAGTAGTGTGGGTAGGTGGGGGTAGCGGGGGCAATAGTCCCACCCCTCCCTACCCCGGTGCATTTTCCGCGCCCAAGCCTCGGACGATCCGAAATCGGCCTGTCAACTGATCGGCAAACCCCTACCCCTTCCCGTGAAGCAGGAACCGTCCCTCCCCTTCCGAAACTTGGCCTTCAAGTCCTGATGAGTCCGAAAGCGGGGAGATTTGACGGTCTGTCTAATTTTCAAACTTCTCGTGACCGAGCCGGGGTGGGGGAGGGAATGGCCCTTCTCCGGATCTCTAGATCCCCGCTCGGTCACGGGGGAGGTGTGGGGGGTGGAGTGAACACCCCCCGCCTCTCTCCCCCACTTTCTCTCTCTCTCTCTCTCTCGTACCTTCTTCCCCACTCACCCCAACCCCACCCCGTAGCTTGAAGGGGGAGGGGAGGGCGGCTCTGGGAGAGGGTTGGGAGGGGGAGGGAACCCCGTTCAAAATGGTCTCCTGCTGGGATTCCAACATCCCTACCCTCCGTCACCCCCACCGACGGCTCGATCTCGCTGCCCCTCCCCCACTACCCCCTCGAACGCCCCCTCCCTCCCCACTCCCACCCAGCCCCAGGAGCCACCTGCACACCTGCTCCCTGCAAAGTCCGGGTGGTGGGGTAGCGCGGGTAATAGTCCCCCCCCCACTCCCGCCATCCCCCGGAGCCACCCGCCAGACCTACTCCCCAGCAAAGTCGGGGTGGTGGGGTAGCGCGGGTAATAGTCCCCCCCACTCCCCCCACCCCCCCCGGAGCCACCCGCAGACCTACTCCCAGCAAGTCGGGGTGGTGGGGTAGCGCGGGTAATAGTCCCCCCCACCCCCCCCGGAGCCACCCGCAGACCTACTCCCAGCAAAGTCGGGGTGGTGGGGTAGCGCGGGTAATAGTCCCCCCCCACTCCCCCACCCCCCCCGGAGCCACCCGCAGACCTGCTCCCTGTAAAGTCGGGGTGGTGGGGTAGCGCGGGTAATATCCCCCCCACTCCCCACACCCCCCGGAGCCACCCGCAGACCTGCTACCCTGCAAAGTCGGGGTGGTGGGGGTTAGCGCGGGTAATAGTCCCCCCCACTCCCCACACCCGCCGAGCCACCCGCAGAACCGCTCCCTGCAAAGTCGGGGTGGTGGGGTAGCGC
>NW_027599779.1:0-2500 GCF_964194155.1 Cetorhinus maximus
TCTAACCCTGTGCTGTACCTGCCCCGGGGAGTGTTTGATGGGGTCGGTGTCGATGGTTCTCCTGTTCTGTGCTGCATTCATGGTGCGCTCCTGCCCCCTGCTGGAATGATCCAGACGGACGATCTCTTCCGTGTGAGTCCAGGCTTCGAATTTTTTCACTAATACAAAAGCAAAACAACTGCTGATGTTGCAAATCCAAAACAAAAACAGATAACTGGAAAAACTCAGCAGGTCTGGCAGTATCGGCGGAGAGGAACACAGTTAACCTCTGGAGTCCGAATGGCCCTTCAACAGAACTAAGGAAAAATAGAAAAGGGGTGAAATATAATCTGGTTTAAGGGGGATTAGGGTTAGGGTTAGGATTAGGGTTAGGGTTGGGGGTGGGACAGGTAGAGCTGGATAGGGTTAGGGTTAGGGTTAGGGTTAATTTTAGGGTTAGATTTTGGGTTAGGTTTAGTGTTATGGTTAGGGACAGAGAGCACTAGTCGGGGTGGGGTTAGGGTTAGCTACAGATAGCCCTAGTGGGGATTAGGGTTAGGATTAGGGTGTTGGGACTGGTAGAGCTGGATAGAGGGTTAGGGTTAGGGTTAGGATTAGGGTTAGGGTTAGGATTAGGGTTAGGGTTAGGGTTAGGGTTAGTGTTAGGTTTAGAGTTAGGGTTAGGGTTAGAGTAAGGATTAGGGTTAGGGTTAGGGTTAGGATTAGGGTTAGGATTAGGGTTTGGGTTAGGGTTAGGATTAGGGTTAGGATTAGGGTTAGGATTAGGGTTTGGGTTAGGGTTAGGGTTAGGGGGGTGGGACAGGTAGAGCTGGATAGAGGTTTAGGGTTAGGGTTAGGGTTAGGGTTAGGTTTAGAGTTAGGGTTAGGGTTAGGGTTAGGAGGGTTAGGTTTAGGGTTAGGGTTAGGGTTAGGGTGTGTGGGACAGGTAGAGGTGGATAGAGGGTTAGGGTTAGAGTTAGGGTTAGGGGGAGTGGGACATGTTGAGCTGGATAGATGGTTAGGGTTAGGGTTAGGGTTACGATTTGGGTTTGGGTTAGGGTTAGGTTTAGGGTTAGGATTAGGGTTAGGATTAGGTTTAGATTTAGGGTTAGGGTGAGGATTAGGGGTGTGGGACAGGTAGAGCTGGATAGAGGGTTAGGGTTAGGGTTACAGTTAGGATTAGGATTAGGGTTAGGATTAGGTTTAGGGTTAGGGTCAGTATTAGGGGGTTTGGGACAGGTAGAGCTGGATACAGGGTTTGGGTCAGGGTTAGGTTTAGGGTTAGGATTAAGGTTAGGGTTAGGGTTAGGGGGGTGGGACATGTAGAGCTGGTTAGAGGGTTAGGGTTAGGGTTAGGTTTAGGGTTAGGCTTAGGGTTAGGTTTAGGGTTAGGGTTAGGGTTAGGTTTAGGGTTAGGGTTAGGGTTAGGGTTAAGGTTAGATTTTGGGTTAGGTTAGGATTAGGGGTTTGGGACAGGTAGAGTTGGATAGAGGGTTAGGGTTAGGGTTAGGATTAGGGTTAGGATTAGGGTTAGGGTTAGGGTTGGGGGTGGGACAGGTAGAGCTGGATAGGGTTAGGGTTAGGGTTAGGGTTAATTTTAGGGTTAGATTTTGGGTTAGGTTTAGTGTTATGGTTAGGGTTAGGGTTAGGGTTAGGGTTAATTTTAGGGTTAGATTTTGGGTTAGGTTTAGTGTTATGGTTAGGGACAGAGAGCACTAGTCGGGGTGGGGTTAGGGTTAGCTACAGATAGCCCTAGTGGGGATTAGGGTTAGGATTAGGGTGTTGGGACTGGTAGAGCTGGATAGAGGGTTAGGGTTAGGGTTAGGATTAGGGTTAGGGTTAGGATTAGGGTTAGGGTTAGGGTTAGGGTTAGTGTTAGGTTTAGAGTTAGGGTTAGGGTTAGAGTAAGGATTAGGGTTAGGGTTAGGGTTAGGATTAGGGTTAGGATTAGGGTTTGGGTTAGGGTTAGGATTAGGGTTAGGATTAGGGTTAGGATTAGGGTTTGGGTTAGGGTTAGGGTTAGGGGGGTGGGACAGGTAGAGCTGGATAGAGGTTTAGGGTTAGGGTTAGGGTTAGGTTTAGAGTTAGGGTTAGGGTTAGGGTTAGGGTTAGGAGGGTTAGGGTTAGGGTTAGGGTTAGGGTTAGGGTTAGGGTGTGTGGGACAGGTAGAGGTGGATAGAGGGTTAGGGTTAGGGTTATTGTTAGGAGGGTGGGACAACTAGAGCTGGATAGAGGGTTAGGGTTAGAGTTAGGGTTAGGGGGCGTGGGACATGTTGAGCTGGATAGATGGTTAGGGTTAGTGTTAGGGTTAGGGTTAGGGTTAGGGTTAGGGTTAGAGGTTGTGGGACAGTTAGAGCTGGATAGAGGGTTAGGGTTGGGGTTAGGGTTAGGTTTAAGGGGTTAGGGTTAGGGTTAGGGCTAGGGGGGGTTAGGGTTAGGGTTAGGTTTAAGGGGTTAGGGTTAGGGTTAGGATTAGGGTTAGGGTTAGGATTAGGGTTAGGATTAGGGTTAGGATTAGGGT
>NW_027599779.1:20000-21957 GCF_964194155.1 Cetorhinus maximus
AGGGGAGAGAGTGGGAGAGCGGGGGGGTCGAGGGGAGAGAGCGGGAGAGCGGGGGGTTGAGGGGAGAGAGCAGGAGAGCGGATGGTCAAGGGGAGAGAGCATGAGTGCGGGGAGTTGAGGGGAGCGAGCGGGAGAGCAGGGGGGGTCGAGTGGAGAGAGCGGGAGGGCCGGGGGTCGAGGGGAGAGAGCAGGAGTGTGGGGGGTCGAGGGGAGAGAGCAGGAGTGTGGGGGGTTGAGGGGAGAGAGCAGGAGTGTGGGGGGTCGAGGGGAGAGAGCGGGAGAGCTGGGGGTCAAGGGGAGAGAGCGGGAGAGCTGGGGGTCGAGGGGAGAGAGCGGGAGTGCGGGGGTTGAGGGGAGAGAGTGGGAGAGCGGGGGGGTCGAGGGGAGAGAGCGGGAGGGCCGGGGGTCGAGGGGAGAGAGTGGGAGTGCGGGGGGGTCGAGGGGAGAGAGCGGGAGTGTGGGGGGTGGAGGGGAGAGAGCGGGAGAGCCGGGGGTCGAGGGGAGATAGTGGGAGAGCCGGGGGTCGAGGGGAGAGAGCGGGAGAGTGGGAGGCCCGGGGGTCGAGGGGGGAGAGAGCGGGAAGGCCGGGTGTCGAGGGGGGGAGCGGGGGTTGAGGGGAGAGAGCAGGAGAGCCGGGGGTCGAGGGGGAGAGAGCGGGAGTGCGGGGGGGTCGAGGGAGAGAGTGGGAGAGCCGGGGGTCGAGGGGTGTGGGCGGGAGAGCGGGGGGGGGTCGAGGGGAGATGATCGGACGCCATGGTTGTTGAATGAGTTGGTGGGGGGAGGGGGGAAGCAGGCTCAGGAGGGGCTGAATGGCCTCTCCCCACCCCCACCCCTCGCTCCTGTAGTTTGCTGTTCGGTCTCCGGAGACTCGTCAGGTCAGAGAGAGGAGCAGCTAAAAGCAGTGACAGGAACTCGGGCGGCTAAAAATAGAGGGAGCGAGTTTCCTCCTCCCCTTCCTCCTCAGGGAGAGACAGGAATAAACCTCCGGCCTGAGAGGCCCAGACTCGAGATCAGGGGCGCGGCCGGAACTGACCGGCTTCCTGGACACGGCCCAGGGACAAGGGGACTCCTTCCCGGCCCAGTCTCAGGCTTCGGGGCCTGGGGAGCTCGAGGAGGCTGCAGGGATATGATCGGCCTCCCCCTCCTCCTCCTCCTACACACCCTCCTCGCCCTCCTCACCCTCCCCCTCCTCCTCCTCCTCCACCTCCTCCTCCACCTCCCCCTCCTCCCCTTCACCTCCCCCTCCTCCCCTCCTCACCCTCCTCCTCCTCCTCCTCCTCCCCCTCCTCCTGTTCCTACTCACCCTCCTCGTCCTCCTAACCCTCCTCCTCACCCTCCTCCTCCTCCTCCTCCTCCTCCGCACCCTCCTCCCCTCCTCACCCTCCTCCTCCCCTCCTCACCCTCCTCCTCCTCCTCCTCACCCTCCTCCCCTCCTCACCCTCCTCCTCCCCTCCTCACCCTCCTCCTCCTCCTCCTCCCCTCCTCACCCTCCTCCTCCTCCACCTCCTCCTACTCACCCTCCTCACCCTCCTCCTCCCTCCTCACCCTCCTCCTTCTCCTCCTCCTCCTCCTACTCACCCTCCTCACCCTCCTCCTCTCCTCCTCACCCTCCTCCCCTCCTCACCCTCCTCCTCCTCATTCTTCTGCTCCTCCTCCTCACCTTCCTCACCCTCCTCCTCCCCTCCTCACCCTCCTCCACCTCATTCTTCTGCTCCTCCTCCTCACCTTCCTCACCCTCCTCCTCCCCTCCTCACCCTCCTCCCCTCCTCACCCTCCTCCTCCTCATTCTTCTGCTCCTCCTCCTCACCTTCCTCACCCTCCTCCTCCCCTCCTCACCCTCCTCCGCCTCATTCTCCTCCTCCTCACCCACCTCCTCCTCCTCCTCACCCTCCTCCTCACCCTCCTCCTCCTCCTCCTCCTCCTCGAGGCTGGGCCTACCTGGGAGTGAGGGGGGCTC
>NW_027599780.1:0-15000 GCF_964194155.1 Cetorhinus maximus
GCGCATTCCAGACCCTCACCACCCTCTGGGTCAAAAAGTTTTTCCTCACATCCCCCCCCTAAACCTCCTGCCCCCTCACCTTGAACTTGTGTCCCCCTCGTGACTGACCCTTCAACTAAGGGGAACAGCTGCTCCCTATCCACCCTGTCCATGCCCCTCATCATCTTGTACACCTCGATCAGGGTCGCCCCTCAGTCTTCTCTGCTCCAACGCAAACAACCCAAGTCTCTCCAAACCTCTCTTCGTAACTTAAATGTTTCATCCCAGGCAGCATCCTGGTGAATCTCCCCTGCACCCCCTCCAGTGCAATCACATCCTTATCCCCACCTTATCTCCTTTTATCCCCCTTTACCCAGAGGCTGGTACATCGTGAACATGATCCATTTCTGGCCTCCAGATAAAGCAGAAGGAGGCTCCGGCGATCGGCAGGGCACAGGAGTGAGGAATAAGCCAGACCAGCCATAGCAAGAGTGCCACGCACCTGACAGTCTGGCTCTTAGCCAATTGGAGAGGGGGGGCGACACTCCCAGCTTTCGTTTCACCAGGGCTAGGTTTAGTGTATGCCCCTGCCCCCCAGACCCTATCTTCAGGGGCAGACTGACCTGAAGGTGAAGAGGGCAGAGGGTGACTGAGGCCAGTTCCCACAGAACAGGGCCCTGCCCCCTTTCAGTCCAGTTCAAACTGGCCTCACATTGTCGATCAAGGTGCCAGTGTGAAGCCCCGAGCTATTGGGACATTCTGCTCTGACAGGACTGACTGACTGACTGAGTGGGCAGCCCATCCCTCCCCTCAGGCTCAGTTCCACCTCCCGTCTCGCCCCTGTGGAATCTCTCTGCACTTTCCCAAGACGAGGATGAGCTGTAGCTGCTGGTACCAGCAACTGATCAGACCCTGGGAACCAACACTTCAGCTCAAATCAGACACTCAGGAGCTCGGAGGCTTCAGATCAGCTCAGGGACCTGGAGGTCAGGGGACAAACATTTCCCCAGCTTGGAAAAACTTTTAGAAACTTTTCACCAACTTGGAAAAACTTTTAGAAACTTTTCCCCAACTTGGGAAAAACTTCTAGAAACTTTTCACCAACTTGGAAAAACTTTTAGAAACTTTTCCCCAACTTGGAAAAACTTTTAGAAACTTTTCCCCAACTTGGAATAACTTTTCCTCAATTTGGAAAAACTTTTAGAAACTTTTCCCCAACTTGGAAAAAACTTTTAGAAACTTTTCCCCAACTTGAAAAAGCTTTTAGAAACTTTTCCCCAACTTGGACAAACTTTTAGAAACTTTTCCCCAACTTGGAAAAAACTTTTAGAAACTTTTCACCAACTTGGAAAAACTTTTAGAAATTTTTCACCAACTTGGAATAACTTTTCCTCAACTTTTCTCCAACTTGGAAAAAACTTTGAGAAACTTTTCCCCAACTTGGAAAAAAACTTTGAGAAACTTTTCCCCAACTTGGAAAAAAACTTTGAGAAACTTTTCCCCAACTTGGAAAAAAACTTTGAGAAACTTTTCCCCAACTTGGAAAAAACTTTGAGAAACCTTTCGCCAAGTGGGAGGGAAGTTTGAATAATTCGGAGAAGCGTTGAAGGAATCTGGGAGCTATTTTCATTGAGTTGAGGGCCGGGTGAAGCATCTTGTTACCTGGCTCTCCGGGAGCCCCAGATGCTCGGGCTGCCACCAGCGGTTTCAGGGGGGCTTCTGACTGACTTCTTTGGCCAGATGTTGCTGAGGCTCAAACCCCAGAGGAAGGAAGAGTTGGACGTGGGGGAGTTACACTTGCTGCAGCGGAACAGGTGAGGAGAGCCGGGTGGAGGTGGGGTGCTGGGTGGGGTGGTATGTGGAGGTGCCTCTCCCCCCTGTGAGACTCTGGGCACAGGGCTGGTGGCATCGAGCTGAGGGCGGGCGTGGGTGAGGCCGATCGGACATAATACTTCGGGAAAAACTGGCGAGAGGCTGGGAGCGGTTGGGATTGGGGGTGGGGTGGGGGTGGAATTTAGTCCCTCCAGGGCTCACACATCCCAGAGGAGTTCGGAAGGAACAGGGGAGCGTTGGAGAAGGGTGAGGGGCACTTGCCGGGGGTCACCCATTCGAGATGGAGGGACAGGGGGACATCTCCTCCCTCCGAGGATCCTCCACCCCAGAGCGTTCCCAGTTCTCCGGCGCTGAGAGGCGATGGGCTTTCCAACACCGGAAAGAGAGGCAGAGCAACCAGGAGGAGGCCATTCAGCCCCTCTGCTATTCACCAAGATCGGGCTAATGTGTGATATCACCCCCACCCTTACCCACTGTGCCCCCAGATCAGGGAAACCTGTCAATCTCCGATCTCAAACGAATCATCGATCCCGCGCTATTTCTCAAGCAGAGGGTCTGTTTCCAAACTTGCACCCGGTTAAACCTCAGCCCCAGTTTTCAGACTGACCCTTACTCCTGGGCTCCCCAACCCAGCAGCTGGACGAATTACTCTCCCTCTCTCCCTCTCCCACTCTCTCTCTCTCTCTCTCTCTCTCCTCTCTCTCTCTCTCTCTTCCTCTCTCTCCCTCTCTCTCTCTCTCTCTCTCTCTCTCCCCCTCTCTCTCTCTCTCCCTCTCTCTCCCTCTCTCTCTCTCTCCCTCTCTCTCCCTCTCTCTCTCTCTCTCTCTCTACCTCTCTCTCTCTCTCTGTGCCCGACCAGTTCCCTGTACTATTTCCAAACCATCCATCGGATCATCCCCTAACCACCCGAATTCAGCCCCTCTGTTTCCCGCCAGTGTTATCGAGCTCCCTCCTCTTTCAGAGAGGCAGAGCCGGGGTTATTTCCCGGTAGGTAAGAGGTGGTATGCCTGAGGGTAAGAGCGTGATCATTTTGCCTGCCTCAACTTCTCTTTGAGACAGGTCTCGCTGCCCTGCCCTTTAACCCATGGACAGGTATGTCAGCTCCAGGAGTGAAATATCTCACCCCTCTGAAGTCAAAAAAACCCACATTCTATAAAACCGACGTAATGTTAAACTCAATTCTACGGTAATCGCTGTTAGACAAAAGCTCAGATACCCAGCAAACTGTCAATTAAAACCGTTCATTTACACAGCAGAAAATTTTCTGTAAATTCCATCGCGGGATGCGGGCATCTCTGGCTAGGCCAGCGTTTATTGCCCTTCCCTAACTGCCGCCCTTGAGAAGGTGGGGGTGAGCTGCCTTCTTCAACCGCTGCAGTCCCATGGGGTGTAGGTACACCCACGGCGCTGTTAGGGAGGGAGTTCCAGGATTTAGTCCGTGTGGTGTAGGTACACCCACGGCGCTGTTAGGAGATAGCCCCTACAACCCTCCCTATCTCTGTGACCTCCTCCAACCCCTACACCCCTCCCTATCTCTGTAACCTCCTCCAGCCCCTACACCCCTCCCTATCTCTGTAACCTCCTCCAGCCCCTACACCCCTCCCTATCTCTGTAACCTCCTCCAGCCCCTACAACCCTCCCTATCTCTGTAACCTCCTCCAGCCCCTACAGCCCTCCCTATCTCTGTAACCTCCTCCAGTCCCTACACCCCTCCCTATCTCTGTAACCTCCTCCAACCCCTACAACCCTCCCTATCTCTGTAACCTCCTCCAGCCTCTACACCCCTCCCTATCTCTGTAACCTCCTCCAGCCCCTACAACTCTCCCTATCTCTGTAACCTCCTCCAGCCCCTACAACCCTCCCTATCTCTGTAACCTCCTCCAGCCCCTACAACCCTCCCTATCTCTGTAACCCCCTCCAGAATCTACACCCCTCCCTATCTCTGTAACCTACTCCATTCCTTACACCCCTCCCTATCTCTGTAACCTTCTCCAGCCCCTACACACCCTTCCTATCTCTGTAACCTCCTCCAGCCCCAAACCCCTCCCTATATCTGTAACCTCCTCCAGCCCCTACACACCCTTCCTATCTCTGTAACCTCCTCCAGCCCCTAAACCCCCTCCCTATCTCTGTAACCTCCTTCAGTCCCTAAACCCCCTCCCTATCTCTGTAACCTCCTCCAGTCCCTACACCCCTCCCTATCTCTGTAACCTCCTCCAGCCCCTAAAACCCTCCCTATCTCTGTAACCTCCTCCAGCCCCTACACCCCTCCCTATCTCTGTAGCCTCCTCCAAACCCTACAACTCTCCCTATCTCTGTAACCTCCTCCAGCCCCTACACCCCTCCCTATCTCAGTAACCTCCTCCAGCCCCGACACCCCTCCCTATCTCTGTAACCTCCTCCAGACCCCTACAACCCTCCCTATCTCTGTAACCTCCTCCAGCCCCTACAACCCTCCCTATCTCTGTAACCTCCTCCTGCCACTGCAACCCTCCCTATCTCTGTTACCTCCTCCAGCACCTACACCCCTGGCTATCTCTGTAACCTCCTCCAACTCTACACCCCTCCCTATCTCTTTAACATCCTCCAGCCCCGTACACCCCCTCCCTATCTCTGTAACCTCCTCCAACCCCCTACACCCCTCCCTATCTCTGTAACCTCCTCCAGCGCCTACACCCCTCCCTAACTCTGTAACCTCCTCCAGCCCCTGCACCCTTCCCTAACTCTGTAACATCCTCCAACCTCTACTCCACTACCTATCTCTGTAACCTCCTCTAGCCCCTCCAACCCTCCCAATTTCTGGAACCTCCTCCAGCCCCTAAAACCCTCCCTATCTCTGTAACGTCCTCAAGACCCTACACACCTCTTATCTCTGTAACCTCCTCCAGTCGCTACACTCCCTCCCTATCTCTGTAACCTCCACCAGTCGCTACACCCCCTCCCTATCTCTATAACGTCCTCCAATCCCTACCCCGCTCCCTATCTCTGTAACCTCCTTCACTCCCTACACCCCCTCCCAATCTCTTTAACCTCCTCCAGCCCCTACACCCGTCCCTATCACTGTAACCTCCTCCAGCCCCTACACCCCTCCCTACCTCTGTAACCTCCTCCAGCCCCCTACATCCCTCCCTATCTCTGTAACCTCCATCAGCCCCTACAACCCTCCCTATCTCTGTAACCTCCTCCAGACCCTACACTGCTCCCTATCTCTGTAACCTCCTCCAGCCCCTACACCCCTCCCTATCTCTGTAACCTCCTCCAGCCCCTACACCCCTCCCTATCTCTGTAACCTCCTCCAGCCCCTACACCCATCCCTATCTCTGTAACCTCCTCCAGCCCCTACACCCCTCCCTATCTCTGTAACCACCTCCAGTTCCGACACCCCTCCCTATCACTGAAACTTCCTCCAGTCCCTACACCCCTTCCCTATCTCTGTAACTTCCTCAAGACCCTACACACCTCCCTATCTTTGTAACCTCCTCCAGTCGCTACACCCCCTCCATATCTCTGTAACCTCCTCCAGACCCTACACCCCTCCCTATCTCTGTAACCTCCTCCAGACCCTACACCCCTCACTATATCTGTAACGTCCCCCAGCCCCTAAACTCCTCCCTATCTCTGTAACCTCCTCCAGCCCTTTCACCCCTCCCTATCTCTGTAACCTCCTCCAGCCCCTACAACCCTCCCTATCTCTGTAACTTCCTCCAGCCCCTACAACCATCCCTATCTCTGTAACCTACTCCAGTCCATACACCCCTCCCTATCTCTGTAACCTTCTCCAGCCCCTACACCCCTCCCTATCTCTGTAACCTCCTCCAGCCCCTACAACCCTCCCTATCTCTGTAACCTCCTCCAGCCCCTACACACCTCCCTACCTCCGTAACCGCCACCAGCCCCTCCAACCCTCCCTATCTCTGGAATCTCCTCCAGCCCCTACAACCCTCCCTATCTCTGTAACGTCCTCAAGACACTACACACCTCTTATCTCAGTAACCTCCTCCAGCACCTACACCCCTGGCTATCTCTGTAACCTCCTCCAACTCTACACCCCTCCCTATCTCTTTAACATCCTCCAGCCCCGTACACCCCCTCCCTATCTCTGTAACCTCCTCCAACCCCCTACACCCCTCCCTATCTCTGTAACCTCCTCCAGCGCCTACACCCCTCCCTAACTCTGTAACCTCCTCCAGCCCCTGCACCCTTCCCTAACTCTGTAACATCCTCCAACCTCTACTCCACTACCTATCTCTGTAACCTCCTCTAGCCCCTCCAACCCTCCCAATTTCTGGAACCTCCTCCAGCCCCTAAAACCCTCCCTATCTCTGTAACGTCCTCAAGACCCTACACACCTCTTATCTCTGTAACCTCCTCCAGTCGCTACACTCCCTCCCTATCTCTGTAACCTCCACCAGTCGCTACACCCCCTCCCTATCTCTATAACGTCCTCCAATCCCTACCCCGCTCCCTATCTCTGTAACCTCCTTCACTCCCTACACCCCCTCCCAATCTCTTTAACCTCCTCCAGCCCCTACACCCGTCCCTATCTCTGTAACCTCCTCCAGCCCCTACAACCCTCCCTATCTCTGTAACCTCCTTCAGTCACTACACCCCCTCTCTATCACTGTAACCTCCTCCAGCCCCTACACCCCTCCCTACCTCTGTAACCTCCTCCAGCCCCCTACATCCCTCCCTATCTCTGTAACCTCCATCAGCCCCTACAACCCTCCCTATCTCTGTAACCTCCTCCAGACCCTACACTGCTCCCTATCTCTGTAACCTCCTCCAGCCCCTACACCCCTCCCTATCTCTGTAACCTCCTCCAGCCCCTACACCCCTCCCTATCTCTGTAACCTCCTCCAGCCCCTACACCCATCCCTATCTCTGTAACCTCCTCCAGCCCCTACACCCCTCCCTATCTCTGTAACCACCTCCAGTTCCGACACCCCTCCCTATCACTGAAACTTCCTCCAGTCCCTACACCCCTTCCCTATCTCTGTAACTTCCTCAAGACCCTACACACCTCCCTACCTCTGTAACCTCCTCCAGTCGCTACACCCCCTCCATATCTCTGTAACCTCCTCCAGACCCTACACCCCTCCCTATCTCTGTAACCTCCTCCAGCGCCTACACCCCTCACTATATCTGTAACGTCCCCCAGCCCCTAAACTCCTCCCTATCTCTGTAACCTCCTCCAGCCCTTTCACCCCTCCCTATCTCTGTAACCTCCTCCAGCCCCTACAACCCTCCCTATCTCTGTAACTTCCTCCAGCCCCTACAACCATCCCTATCTCTGTAACCTACTCCAGTCCATACACCCCTCCCTATCTCTGTAACCTTCTCCAGCCCCTACACCCCTCCCTATCTCTGTAACCTCCTCCAGCCCCTACAACCCTCCCTATCTCTGTAACCTTCTCCAGCCCCTACACCCCTCCCTATCTCTGTAACCTCCTCCAGCCCCTACAACCCTCCCTATCTCTGTAACCTCCTCCAGCCCCTACACACCTCCCTACCTCCGTAACCGCCACCAGCCCCTCCAACCCTCCCTATCTCTGGAATCTCCTCCAGCCCCTACAACCCTCCCTATCTCTGTAACGTCCTCAAGACACTACACACCTCTTATCTCAGTAACCTCCTCCAGTCCCTACACCCCCTCCCGTTCTCTGTAAACTCCTCCATTCCCTACACCCCTCCCTATCTCTGTAACCTCCTTCAATCCCTACACCCACTCCCTATCTCTGTAACCTCCTCCAGCCCCTACACCCCTCCCTATCTCTGTAACCTCCTCCAGTCCCTACACCCGCTCCCTATCTCTGTAATCTCCTCCAACCCACTACACCCCTCCCTATCTCTGTAACCTCCTCCAGCTCCCTACACCCCTTCCTATCTCTGTAACCTCCTCCAGCCCCTACACCCCTCCCTATCTCTGTAACCTCCTCCAGTCCCTACACCCCCTCCATATGTCTGTATCCTCTCCAGACCTTACTCCCCTCCCTATCTCTGTAACCTCCTCCAGCCCCTACACCCCTCCCTATCTCTGTAACCTCCGCCATTCCCTACACCCCTCCCTCTCTCTGTAACCTCCTCCATTACCTACACCCCTCCGTATATCTGTAACTTCCTCCAGTCCCGACAACCCTCACTATCCCTGTAACCTCGTCCAGCTCCTACACCCCTCCCTATCTCTGGAACCACCTCCTGTTCCTACAACCCTCCCTATCTCTGTAACCTCCTCCAGTCCCTACACCCCTCCCTATCACTGTATCCTCCTCCAGTCCCGACACCCTCTTCCTATCTCTGTAACCTCCTGCAGACCCTATACCCCTCCCTATCTCTGTAACCTCCTCCAGTCCCTACACCCCTTCCTATCTCTGTAACCTCCTCCAGTCCCTACACCCCTCCCTATCTCTGTAACCTCCTCCAGCCCCTACACCCCTCCCTATCTCTGTAACCTCCTCCAGTCCCTACACCCCCTCCATATCTCTGTATCCTCTCCAGACCTTACTCCCCTCCCTATCTCTGTAACCTCCTCCAGCCCCTACACCCCTCCCTATCTCTGTAACCTCCTCCAACCCACTACTCCCCTCCCTATCTCTGTAACCTCCTCCATTCCCTACACCCCTCCCTACCTCTGTAACCTCCTCCAGCCTCTACACCCCTCCCTATCTCTGTAACCTCCTCCAGTCCCTACACCCCTCCCTATCTCTGTAACCTCCTCCAGCCCCTACACCCCTCCCTATCTCTGTAACCTCCTCCAACCACTACACCCCTCCCTATCTCTGTAACCTCCTCCAGCCCCTACACGCCTCCTTATCTCTGTAACCACCTCCAGTCCCTACACCCCTCCCTATCTCTGTAACCTCCTCCAGCCCCTACACCCCTCCCTATCTCTGTAACCTCCTCCAGCCCTTACACCACTCCTTCTCTCTCTAACCGCCTCCAGTCCCTACACCCCTCCCTATCTCTGTAACCTCCTGCAGTCCCTACAACCCTCCCTATCTCTGTAATCTCCTCCAACCCACTACACCCCTCCCTATCTCTGTAACCTCCTCCAGCTCCCTACACCCCTTCCTATCTCTGTAACCTCCTCCAGCCCCTACACCCCTCCCTATCTCTGTAACCTCCTCCAGTCCCTACACCCCCTCCATATGTCTGTATCCTCTCCAGACCTTACTCCCCTCCCTATCTCTGTAACCTCCTCCAGCCCCTACACCCCTCCCTATCTCTGTAACCTCCGCCATTCCCTACACCCCTCCCTCTCTCTGTAACCTCCTCCATTACCTACACCCCTCCGTATATCTGTAACTTCCTCCAGTCCCGACAACCCTCACTATCCCTGTAACCTCGTCCAGCTCCTACACCCCTCCCTATCTCTGGAACCACCTCCTGTTCCTACAACCCTCCCTATCTCTGTAACCTCCTCCAGTCCCTACACCCCTCCCTATCACTGTATCCTCCTCCAGTCCCGACACCCTCTTCCTATCTCTGTAACCTCCTGCAGACCCTATACCCCTCCCTATCTCTGTAACCTCCTCCAGTCCCTACACCCCTTCCTATCTCTGTAACCTCCTCCAGTCCCTACACCCCTCCCTATCTCTGTAACCTCCTCCAGCCCCTACACCCCTCCCTATCTCTGTAACCTCCTCCAGTCCCTACACCCCCTCCATATCTCTGTATCCTCTCCAGACCTTACTCCCCTCCCTATCTCTGTAACCTCCTCCAGCCCCTACACCCCTCCCTATCTCTGTAACCTCCTCCAACCCACTACTCCCCTCCCTATCTCTGTAACCTCCTCCATTCCCTACACCCCTCCCTACCTCTGTAACCTCCTCCAGCCTCTACACCCCTCCCTATCTCTGTAACCTCCTCCAGTCCCTACACCCCTCCCTATCTCTGTAACCTCCTCCAGCCCCTACACCCCTCCCTATCTCTGTAACCTCCTCCAACCACTACACCCCTCCCTATCTCTGTAACCTCCTCCAGCCCCTACACGCCTCCTTATCTCTGTAACCACCTCCAGTCCCTACACCCCTCCCTATCTCTGTAACCTCCTCCAGCCCCTACACCCCTCCCTATCTCTGTAACCTCCTCCAGCCCTTACACCACTCCTTCTCTCTCTAACCGCCTCCAGTCCCTACACCCCTCCCTATCTCTGTAACCTCCTGCAGTCCCTACAACCCTCCCTATCTCTGTAAGCTCCTCCAGCCCATACACCCCTCCCTATCTCTGTAACCTCCTCCAAACCCTACATTCCTCCCTATCTCTGTAACCTCCTCCAGCCCCCACACCCCTCCCTATCTCTGTAACCTCCTCCAGCCCCTACACCCCTCCCTATTTCTGTAACCTCCTTCTGCCCCTACACCCCTCCCTATCTCTGTAACCTCCTCCAGCCCTTACACCACTCCCTCTCTCTCTAACCGCCTCCAGTCCCTACACCCCTCCCTATCTCTGTAACCTCCTCCAGTCCCTACAACCCTCCCTATCTCTGTAACCTCCTCCAGTCCCTACACGCCTCCCTATTTCTGTAACCTCCTTCTGCCCCTACACCCCTCCCTATCTCTGTAACCTCCTCCAGTCCCTATACCCCTCCCTGTCTCTGTAACCTCCTCCAGCCCCTACACCCCTCCCTATCTCTGTAACCTCCTCCAACCCCTACAACACTCCCTATTTCTGTAACCTCCTTCTGCCCCTACACCCCTCCCTATCTCTGTAACCTCCTCCAGCCCTTACACCACTCCCTCTCTCTCTAACCGCCTCCAGTCCCTAAATCCCTCCCTATCTCTGTAACCTCCTCCAGCCTCTACACCCCTCACTATCTCACTAACCTCCTCCAGCCCCTACACCCCTCCCTATCTCTGTAACCTCCTCCAACCCCCTACTCCCCTCCCTATCTCTGTAACCTCCTCCATTCCCTACACCCCTCCCTACCTCTGTAACCTCCTCCAGCCCCTTCACCCCTCCCTATCTCTGTAACCTCCTCCAAACCCTACATCCCTCCCTATCTCTGTAACCTCCTCCAACCCCCTACTCCCCTCCCTATCTCTGTAACCTCCTCCATTCCCTACACCCCTCCCTATCTCTGTAACCTCCTCCAGCCCCTTCACCCCTCCCTATCTCTGTAACCTCCTCCAAACCCTACATCCCTCCCTATCTCTGTAACCTCCTCCAGCCCCCACACCCCTCCCTATCTCTGTAACCTCCTCCAGCCCCTACACCCCTCCTTATCTCTCTAGCCTCCTCCAGCCCCTACACCCTCCCTATCTCTGTAACCTCCTCCAGCCCCTACACCCCTCCCTATCTCTGTAACCTCCTCCAAACCCTACATCCCTCCCTATCTCTGTAACCTCCTCCAACCCCTACACCCCTCCTTATCTCTCTAGCCTCCTCCAGCCCCTTCACCCCTCCCTATCTCTGTAACCTCCTCCAAACCCTACATCCCTCCCTATCTCTGTAACCTCCTCCAGCCCCTACACCCCTCCCTATCTCTCTAACCTCCTCCAGCCCCTACACCCCTCCCTATCTCTGTAACCTCCTCCAGCCCCCACACCCCTCCCTATCTTTGTAACCTCCTCCAGCCCCTACACCCCTCCCTATTTCTGTAACCACCTCCAGCCCCTACACCCCTCCCTATCTCTGTAACCTCCTTCTGCCCCTACACCCCTCCCTATCTCTGTAACCTCCTCCAGCCCTTACACCACTCCCTCTCTCTCTAACCGCCTCCAGTCCCTACACCCCTCCCTATCTCTGTAACCTCCTCCAGTCCCTACACCCCTCCCTATCTCTGTAACCTCCTCCAGCCCCTACAACCCTCCCTATCTCTGTAACTTCCTCCAGCCCCTACAACCATCCCTATCTCTGTAACCTACTCCAGTCCATACACCCCTCCCTATCTCTGTAACCTTCTCCAGCCCCTACAACCCTCCCTATCTCTGTAACCTCCTCCAGCCCCTACAACCCTCCCTATCTCTGTAACCTTCTCCAGCCCCTACACCCCTCCCTATCTCTGTAACCTCCTCCAGCCCCTACAACCCTCCCTATCTCTGTAACCTCCTCCAGCCCCTACACACCTCCCTACCTCCGTAACCGCCACCAGCCCCTCCAACCCTCCCTATCTCTGGAATCTCCTCCAGCCCCTACAACCCTCCCTATCTCTGTAACGTCCTCAAGACACTACACACCTCTTATCTCAGTAACCTCCTCCAGTCCCTACACCCCCTCCCGTTCTCTGTAAACTCCTCCATTCCCTACACCCCTCCCTATCTCTGTAACCTCCTTCAATCCCTACACCCACTCCCTATCTCTGTAACCTCCTCCAGCCCCTACACCCCTCCCTATCTCTGTAACCTCCTCCAGTCCCTACACCCGCTCCCTATCTCTGTAATCTCCTCCAACCCACTACACCCCTCCCTATCTCTGTAACCTCCTCCAGCTCCCTACTGCCCTTCCTATCTCTGTAACCTCCTCCAGCCCCTACACCCCTCCCTATCTCTGTAACCTCCTCCAGTCCCTACACCCCCTCCATATGTCTGTATCCTCTCCAGACCTTACTCCCCTCCCTATCTCTGTAACCTCCTCCAGCCCCTACACCCCTCCCTATCTCTGTAACCTCCGCCATTCCCTACACCCCTCCCTCTCTCTGTAACCTCCTCCATTACCTACACCCCTCCGTATATCTGTAACTTCCTCCAGTCCCGACAACCCTCACTATCCCTGTAACCTCGTCCAGCTCCTACACCCCTCCCTATCTCTGGAACCACCTCCTGTTCCTACAACCCTCCCTATCTCTGTAACCTCCTCCAGTCCCTACACCCCTCCCTATCACTGTATCCTCCTCCAGTCCCGACACCCTCTTCCTATCTCTGTAACCTCCTGCAGACCCTATACCCCTCCCTATCTCTGTAACCTCCTCCAGTCCCTACACCCCTTCCTATCTCTGTAACCTCCTCCAGTCCCTACACCCCTCCCTATCTCTGTAACCTCCTCCAGCCCCTACACCCCTCCCTATCTCTGTAACCTCCTCCAGTCCCTACACCCCCTCCATATCTCTGTATCCTCTCCAGACCTTACTCCCCTCCCTATCTCTGTAACCTCCTCCAGCCCCTACACCCCTCCCTATCTCTGTAACCTCCTCCAACCCACTACTCCCCTCCCTATCTCTGTAACCTCCTCCATTCCCTACACCCCTCCCTACCTCTGTAACCTCCTCCAGCCTCTACACCCCTCCCTATCTCTGTAACCTCCTCCAGTCCCTACACCCCTCCCTATCTCTGTAACCTCCTCCAGCCCCTACACCCCTCCCTATCTCTGTAACCTCCTCCAACCACTACACCCCTCCCTATCTCTGTAACCTCCTCCAGCCCCTACACGCCTCCTTATCTCTGTAACCACCTCCAGTCCCTACACCCCTCCCTATCTCTGTAACCTCCTCCAGCCCCTACACCCCTCCCTATCTCTGTAACCTCCTCCAGCCCTTACACCACTCCTTCTCTCTCTAACCGCCTCCAGTCCCTACACCCCTCCCTATCTCTGTAACCTCCTGCAGTCCCTACAACCCTCCCTATCTCTGTAAGCTCCTCCAGCCCATACACCCCTCCCTATCTCTGTAACCTCCTCCAAACCCTACATTCCTCCCTATCTCTGTAACCTCCTCCAGCCCCCACACCCCTCCCTATCTCTGTAACCTCCTCCAGCCCCTACACCCCTCCCTATTTCTGTAACCTCCTTCTGCCCCTACACCCCTCCCTATCTCTGTAACCTCCTCCAGCCCTTACACCACTCCCTCTCTCTCTAACCGCCTCCAGTCCCTACACCCCTCCCTATCTCTGTAACCTCCTCCAGTCCCTACAACCCTCCCTATCTCTGTAACCTCCTCCAGTCCCTACACGCCTCCCTATTTCTGTAACCTCCTTCTGCCCCTACACCCCTCCCTATCTCTGTAACCTCCTCCAGTCCCTATACCCCTCCCTGTCTCTGTAACCTCCTCCAGCCCCTACACCCCTCCCTATCTCTGTAACCTCCTCCAACCCCTACAACACTCCCTATTTCTGTAACCTCCTTCTGCCCCTACACCCCTCCCTATCTCTGTAACCTCCTCCAGCCCTTACACCACTCCCTCTCTCTCTAACCGCCTCCAGTCCCTAAATCCCTCCCTATCTCTGTAACCTCCTCCAGCCTCTACACCCCTCACTATCTCACTAACCTCCTCCAGCCCCTACACCCCTCCCTATCTCTGTAACCTCCTCCAACCCCCTACTCCCCTCCCTATCTCTGTAACCTCCTCCATTCCCTACACCCCTCCCTACCTCTGTAACCTCCTCCAGCCCCTTCACCCCTCCCTATCTCTGTAACCTCCTCCAAACCCTACATCCCTCCCTATCTCTGTAACCTCCTCCAACCCCCTACTCCCCTCCCTATCTCTGTAACCTCCTCCATTCCCTACACCCCTCCCTATCTCTGTAACCTCCTCCAGCCCCTTCACCCCTCCCTATCTCTGTAACCTCCTCCAAACCCTACATCCCTCCCTATCTCTGTAACCTCCTCCAGCCCCCACACCCCTCCCTATCTCTGTAACCTCCTCCAGCCCCTACACCCCTCCTTATCTCTCTAGCCTCCTCCAGCCCCTACACCCTCCCTATCTCTGTAACCTCCTCCAGCCCCTTCACCCCTCCCTATCTCTGTAACCTCCTCCAAACCCTACATCCCTCCCTATCTCTGTAACCTCCTCCAGCCCCTACACCCCTCCCTATCTCTCTAACCTCCTCCAGCCCCTACACCCCTCCCTATCTCTGTAACCTCCTCCAGCCCCCACACCCCTCCCTATCTTTGTAACCTCCTCCAGCCCCTACACCCCTCCCTATTTCTGTAACCACCTCCAGCCCCTACACCCCTCCCTATCTCTGTAACCTCCTTCTGCCCCTACACCCCTCCCTATCTCTGTAACCTCCTCCAGCCCTTACACCACTCCCTCTCTCTCTAACCGCCTCCAGTCCCTACACCCCTCCCTATCTCTGTAACCTCCTCCAGTCCCTACAACCCTCCCTATCTCTGTAACCATCCCCAGTCCCTACACCCCTCCCTATCTCTGTAACCTCCTCCAGCACCTACACCCCTCCCTATCTCTGTAACCTCCTCCAGAACCTACACCCCCTCCCTATCTCTGTAACCTCCTCCAGCCCCTACAACCCTCCCTAT
>NW_027599780.1:17500-21951 GCF_964194155.1 Cetorhinus maximus
GAGACAGTGACAGAGAGAGATAGCGAGAGGGTGGGACAGAGAGAGAAACAGAGGGAGGGAGGGACAGAGATAGGGAGAGAGAGAGAGGGACAGAGCGAGAGAGAGAGGGACAGAGAGAGAGAGGGGGATACAGAGAGAGAGAGAGAGAGAGGGAGGGATAGAGAGAGAGAGAGAAGGGGGACAAAGAGAGAGAGGGAAGGAGTGACAGAGAGAGAGAGAGGGAGGGACAGAGAGAGAGAGGGAGGGACAGAGAGAGAGAGAGGGAGGGACAGAGAGAGAGAGAGGGAGGGACAGAGAGAGAGAGAGGGAGGGACAGAGAGAGAGAGAGGGAGGGAAAGAAGGAGAGAGAAAGAGATAGAGAGAGAGAGAGGGACAGAGCGAGAGAGAGAGTGACAGAGCGAGAGAGAGAGGGACAGAGAGAGAGAGAGAAGGCGGGACAGAGCGAGAGAGAGAGAGAGGGACAGAGAGAGAGAGAGGGAGGGATAGAGAGCAAGAGAGAGGGAGCGACAGAGAGAGAGAGAAGGCGGGACAGAGAGAGATAGATGGAGGGAGAGAGAGAGAGAGAGGGTGGGACAGTGAGAAAGGGAAGGACAGAGAGAGAGACAGAGTGAGGGAGGGACAGAGATAGAGAGAGAGGGATAGAGAGAGAGAGAGAGGCAGAGAGAGAGGGAGGGACAGAGAGAGAGAGACAGAGAGAGAGAGTGGGACAGAGCGAGAGAGAGAGGGACAGAGAGAGAGAGGGAGGGACAGAGAGAGAGAGAGACGGACAGAGCAAGAGTGAGAGAGAGGGAGGGACATAGAGAGAGAGGGAGAGGGAGGGACGGTGAGAGAGAGTGAGAGAGAGGAAGGACAGAGAGAGAAAGAGAGGGAGGGACAGAGAGAGTGAGGGACAGAGAGAGGGAGGGACTGTGAGAGGGAGGGGTAAAGAGTGAGAGTGAAATAGAAGAAAGAGAGAGGGAGATGGGTGGAGAGAGAGGAAGAGAGATGGATGGAGGGAGGGAGAGAGCTGGGCAGACGGAGAGAGACGGAGAGAGGGAGACAGACGGAGAGAGAACAGATGGGCAGATCCGACACATTGCCCCCACCCGTCCTCCCTCCCCATCTCCACATCACCCTCCACTCCCTCGTGGATCAGAAACCCTCTCTAACTCAGCCTCGGATGTACCCAGAGGCCCGTCACCAACCGCTCTCTGGGGTCGGGGGGGAGAATTTCACAGACGGACGACCCTCCGGGAGTTAAAATTCTTCCTCGTCTCCGTCTTCAGTGGGAGGCCCCTAATCCTGAAACCCTGACCCCTCCCTCCTCGTTCTAGATTCCCACGTGAGGCAGGAGGAACATCCTCGCAAATTCCTCCTCGTCTCCGTCTTCAGCGGGAGGCCCCTCATCCTGAAACCCTGACCCCTCCCTCCTCCTTCCAGCTTCCCACGTGAGGCAGGAGGAACATCCTCTCTGTCGAGCCCCCTACCTCAGAATCTGACATGTTTCAATAAGATCGCCTCTCACTCTCCAAAACTCCAACGTGCACGGGACCCAACCTCTGCTCGTAGGGTTACACCCCCTTCGCCCCAGGAATCAGCCCAGTGAACCTTCTCTGAATGGCCTCCAAGGCAAGTCTATCCCTCTCTAAATAAGGAGACCAAAATTCTTCACAGTACTCCAGCTGCAGACTTGCCCATATCCCTCTGTACCTCAGAGGTCGACAATCTCCCTCCTGCTCTCCTGTTCTCCCTGGCAGAGTGGGCAGCCTGGTTTCCTCTGACACTAACCTCCTCCTGTCTCCTCTCTGGCCTCCCTCTCGCATAGGAGCTCTCGGCGAGACGGCACTCCACATCGCCACCCTCAACGGGAACCACGAGGCAGCCCTCGCCCTGATGGACGCAGCCCCGGAACTGGTCAACGAGTGTGCGCTCTCCGAGCTGTACCAAGGTGCGCCACCTTCTGCACAGTAAGATCCCGCCATCAGCAATGGAGATAACCACCAGATTCACTCCCTTCACGCGGCGCTCCCTCAGCACTGACCCTCCGACAGTGCAGCACTCCCTCAGCACTGACCCTCCGACAGTGCGGCACTCCCTCAGTACTGACCCTCCGACAGTGAGGCGCTCCCTCAGCACTGACCCTCCGACAGTGCAGCGCTCCCTCAGTACTGACCCTCTGACAGGGCTGCACTCCCTCAGCACTGACCCTCCGACAGTGCGGCTCTCCCTCAGCACTGACCCTCCGACAGTGCGGCTCTCCCTCAGCACTGACCCTCCAACAGTGCGGCGCTCCCTCAGTACTGACCCTCCGACAGTGCGGCGCTCCCTCAGCACTGACCCTCCGACAGTGAGGCGCTCCCTCAGCACTGACCCTCCGACAGTGCGGCGCTCCCTCAGCACTGACCCTCCAACAGTGCGGCGCTCCCTCAGTACTGGCCCTCCGACAGTGCAGCGCTCCCTCAGTACTGACCCTCCGACAGTGCGGCGCTCCCTCAGTACTGACCCTCCGACAGTGCGGCACTCCCTCAGTACTGACCCTCTGACAGTGCGGCGCTCCCTCAGTACTGACCCTCCGACAGTGCGGCTCTCCCTCAGCACTGACCCTCCGACAGTGCGGCACTCCCTCAGTACTGACGCTCCGACAGTGCGGCACTCCCTCAGTACTGACCCTCCGACAGTGCGGCGCTCCCTCAGCACTGACCCTCCGACAGTGCGGCTCTCCCTCAGTACTGACCCTCCGACAGTGCGGCTCTCCCTCAGTACTGACCCTCCGACAGTGCGGCCCTCCCTCAGCACTGACCCACCGACAGTGCGGCGCTCCCTCAGTACTGACCCTCCGACAGTGCGGCGCTCCCCCAGCACTGACCCTCCGACAGTGCGGCACTCCCTCAGTACTGACCCTCCGACAGTGCGGCGCTCCCTCAGTACTGACCCTCCGACAGTGCGGCGCTCCCCCAGCACTGACCCTCCGACAGTGCGGCACTCCCTCAGTACTGACCCTCCGACAGTGCGGCGCTCCCTCAGCACTGACCCTCCGACAGTGCGGCACTCCCTCAGTACTGACCCTCCGACAGTGCGGCTCTCCCTCAGTACTGACCCTCCGACAGTGCGGCTCTCCCTCAGTACTGACCCTCCGACAGTGCGGCTCTCCCTCAGTACTGACCCTCCGACAGTGCGGCACTCCCTCAGTACTGACCCTCCGACAGTGCGGCTCTCCCTCAGTACTGACCCTCCGACAGTGCGGCTCTCCCTCAGTACTGACCCTCCGACAGTGCGGCACTCCCTCAGCACTGACCCTCCGACAGTGAGGCGCTCCCTCAGTACTGACCCTCCGACAGTGCGGCACTCCCTCAGCACTGACCCTACGACAGTTGGCGCTCCCTCAGCACTGACCCTCCGACAGTGAGGCGCTCCCTCAGTACTGACCCTCCGACAGTGCGGCTCTCCCTCAGTACTGACCCTCTGACAGTGCGGCGCTCCCTCAGTACTGACCCTCCGACAGTGCGGCGCTCCCTCAGCACTGACCCTCCGACAGTGCGGCACTCCCTCAGTACTAACCCTCCGACAGTGCGGCACTCCCTCAGTACTGACCCTCCGACAGTGCGGCGCTCCCTCAGCACTGACCCTCCCACAGTGCGGCGCTCCCTCAGCACTGACCCTCCGACAATGCGGCGCTCCCTCAGTACTGACCCTCCGACAGTGCGGCGCTCCCTCAGTACTGACCCTCCGACAGTGCGGCGCTCCCTCAGTACTGACCCTCCGACAGTGCGGCTCTCCCTCAGCACTGACCCTCCGACAGTGCGGCGCTCCCTCAGCACTGACCCTCCGACAGTGCGGCTCTCCCTCAGCACTGACCCTCCGACAGTGCGGCGCTCCCTCAGTACTGACCCTCCGACAGTGCGGCGCTCCCTCAGTACTGACCCTCCGACAGTGCGGCGCTCCCTCAGCACTGACCCTCCGACAGTGCGGCGCTCCCTCAGCACTGACCCTCCGACAGTGCGGCTCTCCCTCAGTACTGACCCTCCGACAGTGCGGCTCTCCCTCAGCACTGACCCTCCGACAGTGCGGCTCTCCCTCAGTACTGACCCTCCGACAGTGCGGCTCTCCCTCAGTACTGACCCTCCAACAGTGCGGCGCTCCCTCAGTACTGACCATCCGACAGTGCGGCACTCCCTCAGTACTGACCCTCCGACAGTGCGGCGCTCCCCCAGCACTCACCCTCCGACAGTGCGGCACTCCCTCAGTACTGACCCTCCGACAGTGCGGCGCTCCCTCAGCACTGACCCTCCGACAGTGCGGCGCTCCCTCAGCACTGACCCTCTGACAGTGCAGCACTCCCTCAGTACTGACCCTCCGACAGTGCGGCACTCCCTCAGCACTGACCCTCCGACAGTGCGGCACTCCCTCAGTACTGACCCTCCGACAGTGCGGCACTCCCTCAGTACTGACCCTCCGACAGTGCGGCTCTCCCT
>NW_027599781.1:0-21939 GCF_964194155.1 Cetorhinus maximus
CAGAGTGCGAGAGAGAGACAGAGTGCGAGAGTGAGAGAGACTGAGTGCCAGAGAGAGAGAGACTGAGTGCCAGAGAGAGAGAGACTGAGTGCGAGAGAGAGAGAGACTGAGTGGAAGAGAGAGAGTGCGAGAGAGACAGAGTGAGAGAGTGCGAGAGAGAGAGAGCGAGAGTGCGAGAGAGAGAGAGCGAGAGTGCGAGAGAGAGAGAGAGCGAGAGTGAGAGCGAGAGAGAGCGCAAGAAGGCGGGAGAGAGACAGAGTGCGGGAGAGAGACAGAGTGCGGGAGAGAGACAGAGTGCGGGAGAGAGACAGAGTGCGGGAGAGAGACAGAGTGCGGGAGAGAGACAGAGTGCGGGAGAGAGACAGAGAGAGACAGAGTGCGAATACGAGAGAGTGAGACAGAGTGCAAGAGTGCGAGAGAGAGCGAGAGTGCGAGAGAGAGAGAGACAGAGCGAGAGTGCAAGAGAGAGAGATACAGAGCAAGAGTGTGAGAGAGAGAGCGAGAGTGCGAGAGAGAGTGCAAGAGTGCGAAAGAGAGAGACAGAGTGCGAGAGTGCGAGAGAGAGACAGTGCAAGAGTGCGAGAGAGAGACAGTGCGAGAGTGCGAGAGAGAGACAGAGTGTGAGAGAGACAGAGTGCGAGAGAGACAGAGTGCGAGAGAGAGGCAGAGTGCGAGAGAGAGACTGAGTGCGAGAGAGACAGAGTGCGACTGAGAGACAGAGCGAGAGAGAGACAGAGTGCGAGACAGAGACAGAGTGCGAGAGAGGGACAGAGTGCGAGAGAGACATAAACAGAGTGCGAGAGAGACATAAACAGAGTGCGAGAGTGAGACAGAGTTCGGGAGAGAGACAGAGTTCGAGAGAGACAGAGTGCGAGAGAGACAGAGTGCGGGAGAGAGACAGAGTGCGGGAGAGAGACAGAGTGCGGGAGAGAGACAGAGTGCGGGAGAGAGACAGAGTGCAGGAGAGAGACAGAGTGCGGGAGAGAGACAGAGTGCGGGAGAGAGACAGAGTGCGGGAGAGAGACAGAGTGCGGGAGAGAAACAGAGTGCGGGAGAGAAGCAGAGTGCGGGAGAGAGACAGAGTGCGGGAGAGAGACAGAGTGCGGGAGAGAGACAGAGTGCGGGAGAGAGACAGAGTGCGAGAGAGAGACAGTGCGAGAGTGCGAGAGAGAGACAGAGTGCGAGAGAGACTGAGTGCGAGAGAGAGACTGAGTGCGACTGAGAGACAGAGTGCGAGAGAGACAGAGTGCGAGAGAGACAGAGTGCGAGAGAGACAGAGTGCGAGAGAGAGACAGAGTGCGAGAGAGACATAAACAGAGTGCGAGAGAGACATAAACAGAGTGCGAGAGAGACATAAACAGAGTGCGAGAGAGACATAAACAGAGTGCGAGAGTGAGACAGAGTGCGAGAGTGAGACAGAGTGCGAGAGTGAGACAGAGTGCGAGAGTGAGACAGAGTGCGAGAGTGAGACAGAGTGCGAGAGTGAGACAGAGTGCGAGAGTGAGACAGAGTGCGAGAGTGAGACAGAGTGCGAGAGTGAGACAGAGAGCGAGAGAGAGACAGAGAGCAGGAGAGAGACAGAGTGCGGGAGAGAGACAGAGTGCGGGAGAGAGACAGAGTGCGGGAGAGAGACAGAGTGCGGGAGAGAGACAGCATGCGAAAGCGAGACAGAGTGCGAGAGTGAGAGAGACTGAGTGCGAGAGTGAGAGAGACTGAGTGCCAGAGAGAGAGAGACTGAGTGCCAGAGAGAGAGCGACTGAGTGCAAGAGAGAAAGTGCGAGAGAGACAGAGTGAGAGAGTGCGAGAGAGAGAGAGCGAGAGTGAGAGCGAGAGAGAGCGCAAGAGTGCGAGAGAGAGGCAGAGTGCGAGAGAGAGGCAGAGTGCGGGAGAGAGACAGGGTGCGAGAGTGAGACAGAGTGCGAGAATGAGAGAGACTGAGTGCCAGAGAGAGAGAGACTGAGTGCCAGAGAGAGAGAGACTGAGTGCGAGAGAGAGAGAGACTGAGTGGAAGAGAGAGAGTGCGAGAGAGACAGAGTGAGAGAGTGCGAGAGAGAGAGAGCGAGAGTGCGAGAGAGAGAGAGCGAGAGTGCGAGAGAGAGAGAGCGAGAGTGCGAGAGAGAGAGAGCGAGAGTGAGAGCGATAGAGAGCGCAAGAGGGCGGGAGAGAGACAGAGTGCGGGAGAGAGACAGAGTGCGGGAGAGAGACAGAGTGCGGGAGAGAGTCAGAGTGCGGGAGAGAGACAGAGTGCGGGAGAGAGACAGAGTGCGGGAGAGAGACAGAGTGCGGGAGAGAGACAGAGTGCGGGAGAGAGACAGAGTGCGGGAGAGAGACAGAGTGCGGGAGAGAGACAGAGTGCGGGAGAGAGACAGAGTGCGGGAGAGAGACAGAGTGCGAGAGTAAGACAGAGTGCGAGAGTGAGACAGAGTGCGAGAGTGAGACAGAGTGCGAGAGCGAGAGAGACTGAGTGCCAGAGAGAGAGAGACTGAGTGCCAGAGAGAGAGAGACTGAGTGCGAGAGAGAGAGTGCGAGAGAGACAGAGTGAGATGGTGCGAGAGAGAGAGAGCGAGAGTGAGAGCGAGAGAGAGCGCAAGCGTGCGAGAGAGAGGCAGAGTGCGAGAGAGAGACAGAGTGCGAGAGAGAGGCAGAGTGCGAGAGAGAGACAGAGTGCGGGAGAGAGACAGAGTGCGGGAGAGAGACAGAGTGCGGGAGAGAGACAGAGTGCGGGAGAGAGACAGAGTGCGGGAGAGAGACAGAGTGCGGGAGAGAGACAGAGTGCGGGAGAGAGACAGAGTGCGGGAGAGAGACAGAGTGCGGGAGAGAGACAGAGTGCGGGAGAGAGACAGAGTGCGGGAGAGAGACAGAGTGCGGGAGAGAGGCAGAGTGCGGGAGAGAGACAGAGTGCGGGAGAGAGACAGAGAGAGACAGAGTGCGAATGCGAGAGAGTGAGACAGAGTGCAAGAGTGCGAGAGAGAGCGAGAGTGCGAGAGAGAGAGAGACAGAGCGAGAGTGCAAGAGGGAGAGAGACAGAGCAAGAGTGCGAGAGAGAGAGCGAGAGTGCGAGAGAGTGCAAGAGTGCGAAAGAGAGAGACAGAGTGCGAGAGTGCGAGAGAGAGACAGTGCAAGAGTGCGAGAGAGAGACAGTGCGAGAGTGCGAGAGAGAGACAGAGTGCGAGAGAGACAGAGTGCGAGAGAGAGGCAGAGTGCGAGAGAGAGACTGAGTGCGAGAGAGAGACTGAGTGCGAGAGAGAGACTGAGTGCGAGAGAAACAGAGTGCGACTGAGAGACAGAGCGAGAGAGAGACAGAGTGCGAGACAGAGACAGAGTGCGAGAGAGAGACAGAGTGCGAGAGAGACATAAACAGAGTGCGAGAGAGACATAAACAGAGTGCGAGAGAGACATAAACAGAGTGCGAGAGAGACATAAACAGAGTGCGAGAGTGAGACAGAGTTCGGGAGAGAGACAGAGTTCGAGAGAGACAGAGTGCGAGAGAGACAGAGTGCGAGAGAGACAGAGAGCGAGAGAGAGACAGAGTGCGGGAGAGAGACAGAGTGCGGGAGAGAGACAGAGTGCGGGAGAGAGACAGAGTGCTGGAGAGAGACAGAGTGCGAGAGAGAGAGAGTGTGAGAGAGAGCTAGAGTGCGAGAGAGACAGAGTGCGAGAGAGAGACAGAGTGCGAGAGAGAGACAGAGTGCGAGAGAGAGACAGAGTGCGAGAGAGACTGAGTGCGAGAGAAAGACACACAGAGTACGAGAAAGAGACACACAGAGTGCGTGAGAGAGACACACATAGTGCGAGAGAGCGACACATAGAGTGCGAGAGAGAGACACACAGAGTGCGAGAGAGAGACACACAGAGTGCGAGAGAGACAGAGTGCGAGAGAGACAGAGTGCGAGAGAGTCAGAGTTCGAGAGAGACAGAGTGCGAGAGTGCGAGAGAGAGACAGAGTGCGAGAGTGCGAGAGAGAGACAGAGTGCGAGAGAGAGAGAGTGTGAGAGAGAGCAAGAGTGCGAGAGAGACAGAGTGTGAGAGTGAGAAAGAGTGCGAGAGTGAGACAGAGTGCGAGAGTGAGACAGAGTGCGAGAGTGAGACAGAGTGCGAGAGTGAGACAGAGTGCGAGAGTGAGACACACAGAGTGAGACACACAGAGTGAGACACTGAGAGCGTGAGAGAGAGCCAGAGTGCGAGTGCGAGAGAGAGAGACAGAGTGCGAGTGCGAGAGAGAGAGACAGAGTGCGAGTGCGAGAGAGCGAGAGACAGAATGCGAGAGTGCGAGAGTGCGAGAGAGAGAGTGCAAGAGTGCGACAGAGAGTGTGCAAGAGTGCAAGAGAGAGAGAGACAGAGTGCGGGAGAGAGACAGAGTGCGGGAGAGAGGCAGAGTGCGGGAGAGAGGCAGAGTGCGGGAGAGAGACAGAGTGCGGGAGAGAGACAGAGTGTGGGAGAGAGACAGAGTGCGGGAGAGAGACAGAGTGCGGGAGAGAGACAGAGTGCGGGAGAGAGACAGAGTGCGGGAGAAAGACAGAGTGCGGGAGAGAGACAGAGTGCGGGAGAGAGACAGAGTGCGGGAGAGAGACAGAGTGTGGGAGAGAGACAGAGTGCGGGAGAGAGACAGAGTGCGGGAGAGAGACAGAGTGCGGGAGAGAGACAGAGTGCGGGAGAGAGACAGAGAGAGACAGAGTGCGAATGCGAGAGAGAGAGACAGAGTGCAAGAGTGCGAGAGAGAGCGAGAGTGCGAGAGAGAGAGAGACAGAGCGAGAGTGCAAGAGAGAGAGAGACAGAGCAAGAGTGCGGGAGAGAGAGCGAGAGTGCGAGAGAGAGTGCAAGAGTGCGAAAGAGAGAGACAGAGTGCGAGAGTGCGAGAGAGAGACAGTGCGAGAGTGCGAGAGAGAGACAGTGCGAGAGTGCGAGAGAGAGACAGAGTGCCAGAGAGACAGAGTGACAGAGAGAGGCAGAGTGCGAGAGAGAGTCTGAGTGCGAGAGAGACACTGAGTGCGATTGAGAGACAGAGAGCGAGAGAGAGAGAGAGTGCGAGAGAGACATAAACAGAGTGCGAGAGAGACATAAACAGAGTGAGAGAGTGAGACAGAGTTCGGGAGAGAGATAGAGTTCGGGAGAGAGACAGAGTGCGAGAGAGACAGAGTGCGAGAGAGACTGAGTGCGAGAGAAAGACACACAGAGTACGAGAAAGAGACACACAGAGTGCGTGAGAGAGACACACATAGTGCGAGAGAGCGACACATAGAGTGCGAGAGAGAGACACACAGAGTGCGAGAGAGAGACACACAGAGTGCGAGAGAGACAGAGTGCGAGAGAGACAGAGTGCGAGAGAGTCAGAGTTCGAGAGAGACAGAGTGCGAGAGTGCGAGAGAGAGACAGAGTGCGAGAGTGCGAGAGAGAGACAGAGTGCGAGAGAGAGAGAGTGTGAGAGAGAGCAAGAGTGCGAGAGAGACAGAGTGTGAGAGTGAGAAAGAGTGCGAGAGTGAGACAGAGTGCGAGAGTGAGACAGAGTGCGAGAGTGAGACAGAGTGCGAGAGTGAGACAGAGTGCGAGAGTGAGACACACAGAGTGAGACACACAGAGTGAGACACTGAGAGCGTGAGAGAGAGCCAGAGTGCGAGTGCGAGAGAGAGAGACAGAGTGCGAGTGCGAGAGAGAGAGACAGAGTGCGAGTGCGAGAGAGCGAGAGACAGAATGCGAGAGTGCGAGAGTGCGAGAGAGAGAGTGCAAGAGTGCGACAGAGAGTGTGCAAGAGTGCAAGAGAGAGAGAGACAGAGTGCGGGAGAGAGACAGAGTGCGGGAGAGAGGCAGAGTGCGGGAGAGAGGCAGAGTGCGGGAGAGAGGCAGAGTGCGGGAGAGAGACAGAGTGCGGGAGAGAGACAGAGTGTGGGAGAGAGACAGAGTGCGGGAGAGAGACAGAGTGCGGGAGAGAGACAGAGTGCGGGAGAGAGACAGAGTGCGGGAGAAAGACAGAGTGCGGGAGAGAGACAGAGTGCGGGAGAGAGACAGAGTGCGGGAGAGAGACAGAGTGCGGGAGAGAGACAGAGTGCGGGAGAGAGACAGAGTGCGGGAGAGAGACAGAGTGCGGGAGAGAGACAGAGTGCGGGAGAGAGACAGAGTGCGGGAGAGAGACAGAGAGAGACAGAGTGCGAATGCGAGAGAGAGAGACAGAGTGCAAGAGTGCGAGAGAGAGCGAGAGTGCGAGAGAGAGTGCAAGAGTGCGAAAGAGAGAGACAGAGTGCGAGAGTGCGAGAGAGAGACAGTGCGAGAGTGCGAGAGAGAGACAGTGCGAGAGTGCGAGAGAGAGACAGAGTGCCAGAGAGACAGAGTGACAGAGAGAGGCAGAGTGCGAGAGAGAGTCTGAGTGCGAGAGAGACACTGAGTGCGATTGAGAGACAGAGAGCGAGAGAGACAGAGTGCGGGAGAGACATAAACAGAGTGCGGGAGAGACATAAACAGAGTGCGGGAGAGACATAAACAGAGTGCGGGAGAGAGACAGAGTGCGGGAGAGAGACAGAGTGCGGGAGAGAGACAGAGTGCGGGAGAGAGACAGAGTGCGGGAGAGAGACAGAGTGCGGGAGAGAGACAGAGTGCGGGAGAGAGACAGAGAGAGACAGAGTGCGAATGCGAGAGAGAGAGACAGAGTGCAAGAGTGCGAGAGAGAGCGAGAGTGCGAGAGAGAGAGAGACAGAGTGAGAGTGCAAGAGAGAGAGAGACAGAGCAAGAGTGCGAGAGAGAGAGCGAGAGTGCGAGAGAGAGTGCAAGAGTGCGAAAGAGAGAGACAGAGTGCGAGAGTGCGAGAGAGAGACAGTGCAAGAGTGCGAGAGAGAGACAGTGCGAGAGTGCGAGAGAGAGACAGAGTGCGAGAGAGACAGAGTGCGAGAGAGAGGCAGAGTGCGAAAGAGAGGCAGAGTGCGACTGAAAGACAGAGTGCGAGAGAGACAGAGTGCGAGAGAGACAGAGTGCGAGAGAGACATAAACAGAGTGCGAGAGAGACATAAACAGAGTGCGAGAGAGACATAAACAGAGTGCGAGAGAGACATAAACAGAGTGCGAGAGAGACATAAACAGAGTGCGAGAGTGAGACAGAGTGCGAGAGTGAGACAGAGTGCGAGAGTGAGACAGAGTGCGAGAGTGAGACAGAGTGCGAGAGTGAGACAGAGTGCGAGAGTGAGACAGAGTGCGAGAGTGAGACAGAGTGCGAGAGAGAGACAGAGTGCGAGAGAGAGACAGAGTGCGAGAGAGAGACAGAGTGCGAGAGAGAGACAGAGTGCGAGAGTGAGACAGAGTGCGAGAGTGAGACAGAGTGCGAGAGTGAGACAGAGTGCGAGAGAGAGACAGAGAGCAGGAGAGAGACAGAGTGCGGGAGAGAGACAGAGTGCGGGAGAGAGACAGAGTGCGAGAGCGAGACAGAGTGCGAGAGTGAGAGAGACTGAGTGCGAGAGTGAGAGAGACTGAGTGCCAGAGAGAGAGAGACTGAGTGCGAGAGAGAGAGAGCGAGAGTGCGAGAGAGAGAGAGCGAGAGTGCGAGAGAGAGAGAGCGAGAGTGCGAGAGAGAGAGAGCGAGAGTGCGAGAGAGAGAGAGTGAGAGCGAGAGAGAGCGCAAGAGGGCGGGAGAGAGACAGAGTGCGGGAGAGAGACAGAGTGCGGGAGAGAGACAGAGTGCGGGAGAGAGACAGAGTGCGGGAGAGAGACAGAGTGCGGGAGAGAGACAGAGTGCGAGAGCGAGACAGAGTGCGAGAGTGAGAGAGACTGAGTGCGAGAGTGAGAGAGACTGAGTGCCAGAGAGAGAGAGACTGAGTGCGAGAGAGAGAGAGCGAGAGTGCGAGAGAGAGAGAGCGAGAGTGCGAGAGAGAGAGAGCGAGAGTGCGAGAGAGAGAGAGCGAGAGTGCGAGAGAGAGAGAGTGAGAGCGAGAGAGAGCGCAAGAGGGCGGGAGAGAGACAGAGTGCGGGAGAGAGACAGAGTGCGGGAGAGAGACAGAGTGCGGGAGAGAGACAGAGTGCGGGAGAGAGACAGAGTGCGGGAGAGAGACAGAGTGCGGGAGAGAGACAGAGTGCGGGAGAGAGACAGAGTGCGGGAGAGAGACAGAGTGCGGGAGAGAGACAGAGTGCGGGAGAGAGACAGAGTGCGGGAGAGAGACAGAGTGCGGGAGAGAGACAGAGTGCGGGAGAGAGACAGAGTGCGGGAGAGAGACAGAGTGCGAGAGTGAGACAGAGTGCGAGAGTGAGACAGAGTGCGAGAGTGAGACAGAGTGCGAGAGTGAGACAGAGTGCGAGAGCGAGAGAGACTGAGTGCGAGAGAGAGAGAGACTGAGTGCAAGAGAGAGAGTGCGAGAGAGACAGAGTGAGAGAGTGCGAGAGAGAGAGAGCGAGAGTGAGAGCGAGAGAGAGCGCAAGAGTGCGAGAGAGAGGCAGAGTGCGAGAGAGAGGCAGAGTGCGAGAGAGAGGCAGAGTGCGAGAGAGAGACAGAGTGCGAGAGAGAGACAGGGTGCGGGAGAGAGACAGAGTGCGGGAGAGAGACAGAGTGCGGGAGAGAGACAGAGTGCGGGAGAGAGACAGAGAGAGGCAGAGTGCGAATACGAGAGAGTGAGACAGAGTGCAAGAGTGCGAGAGAGAGCGAGAGTGCGAGAGAGAGAGAGACAGAGCGAGAGTGCAAGAGAGAGAGAGACAGAGCAAGAGTGCGAGAGAGAGAGCGAGAGTGCGAGAGAGAGTGCAAGAGTGCGAAAGAGAGAGACAGAGTGCGAGAGTGCGAGAGAGAGACAGTGCGAGAGTGCGAGAGAGAGACAGAGTGTGAGAGAGACAGAGTGCGAGAGAGACAGAGTGCGAGAGAGAGGCAGAGTGTGAGAGAGAGACTGAGTGCGAGAGAGAGACTGAGTGCGCGAGAGACAGAGTGCGACTGAGAGACAGAGCGAGAGAGAGACAGAGTGCGAGACAGAGACAGAGAGCGAGAGAGAGACAGAGTGCGAGAGAGACATAAACAGAGTGCGAGAGAGAAATAAACAGAGTTCGGGAGAGAGACAGAGTTCGAGAGAGACAGAGTGCGAGAGAGACAGAGTGAGAGAGTGCGAGAGAGAGAGAGCGAGAGTGAGAGCGAGAGAGAGCGCAAGAGTGCGAGAGAGAGGCAGAGTGCGAGAGAGAGGCAGAGTGCGAGAGAGAGGCAGAGTGCGAGAGAGAGACAGAGTGCGAGAGAGAGACAGAGTGCGGGAGAGAGACAGAGTGCGGGAGAGAGACAGAGTGCGGGAGAGAGACAGGGTGCGAGAGTGAGACAGAGTGCGAGAGTGAGAGAGACTGAGTGCCAGAGAGAGAGAGACTGAGTGCCAGAGAGAGAGAGACTGAGTGCGAGAGAGAGAGAGACTGCGAGAGAGACAGAGTGAGAGAGTGCGAGAGAGAGATAGCGAGAGTGCGAGAGAGAGAGAGCTAGAGTGCGAGAGAGAGAGAGCGAGAGTGCGAGAGAGACAGAGCGAGAGTGAGAGCGAGAGAGTGCAAGAGTGCGAGAGAGAGACAGAGTGCGAGTGCGAGAGAGAGACAGAGTGCGGGAGAGAGACAGAGTGCGGGAGAGAGACAGAGTGCGGGAGAGAGACAGAGTGCGGGAGAGAGACAGAGTGCGGGAGAGAGACCGAGTGCGAGAGAGAGAGACAGAGTGCGAATGCGAGAGAGAGAAGGACAGAGTGCAAGAGTGCGAGAGAGAGACAGAGTGCTTGTGCGAGAGAGAGACAGAGTGCGGGAGAGAGACAGAGTGCGGGAGAGAGACAGAGTGCGGGAGAGAGACAGAGTGCGGGAGAGAGACAGAGTGCGGGAGTGAGACAGAGTGCGAGAGTGAGACAGAGTGCGAGAGTGAGACAGAGTGCGAGAGTGAGACAGAGTGCGAGAGTGAGACAGAGTGCGAGAGTGAGACAGAGTGCGAGAGTGAGACAGAGTGCGAGAGTGAGACAGAGTGCGAGAGAGAGACAGAGAGCAGGAGAGAGACAGCGTGCGGGAGAGAGACAGAGTGCGGGAGAGAGACAGAGTGCGAGAGCGAGACAGAGTGCGAGAGTGAGAGAGAAAGAGTGCGAGAGTGAGAGAGACTGAGTGCCAGAGAGAGAGAGACTGAGTGCGAGAGAGAGAGAGACTGAGTGCAAGAGAGAGAGTGCGAGAGAGACAGAGTGAGAGAGTGCGAGAGAGAGAGAGCGAGAGTGAGAGCGAGAGAGAGCGCAAGAGTGCGAGAGAGAGGCAGAGTGCGAGAGAGAGGCAGAGTGCGAGAGAGAGGCAGAGTGCGAGAGAGAGGCAGAGTGCGAGAGAGAGACAGAGTGCGAGAGAGAGACAGAGTGCAAGAGAGAGACAGAGTGCGGGAGAGAGAAGGGTGCGAGAGTGAGACAGAGTGCGACTGAGAGACAGAGCGAGAGAGAGACAGAGTGCGAGACAGAGACAGAGTGCGAGAGAGAGACAGAGTGCGAGAGAGACATAAACAGAGTGCGAGAGAGACATAAACAGAGTGCGAGAGTGAGACAGAGTTCGAGAGAGACAGAGTGCTGGAGAGAGACAGGGTGCGGGAGAGAGACAGAGTGCGGGAGAGAGACAGAGTGCGGGAGAGAGAAGAGTGCGGGAGAGAGACAGAGTGCGGGAGAGAGACAGAGTGCGGGAGAGAGACAGAGTGCGAGAGAGTCAGAGTGCGAGAGAGTCAGAGTGCGAGAGAGTCAGAGTGCAAGAGTGCGAGAGAGAAAGACAGAGTGCGAATGCGAGAGAGAGACAGAGTGCGAGTGCGAGAGAGAGACAGAGTGCGGGAGAGAGAAGGGTGCGAGAGTGAGACAGAGTGCGACTGAGAGACAGAGCGAGAGAGAGACAGAGTGCGAGACAGAGACAGAGTGCGAGAGAGAGACAGAGTGCGAGAGAGACATAAACAGAGTGCGAGAGAGACATAAACAGAGTGCGAGAGAGACATAAACAGAGTGCGAGAGTGAGACAGAGTTCGAGAGAGACAGAGTGCTGGAGAGAGACAGGGTGCGGGAGAGAGACAGAGTGCGGGAGAGAGACAGAGTGCGGGAGAGAGAAGAGTGCGGGAGAGAGACAGAGTGCGGGAGAGAGACAGAGTGCGGGAGAGAGACAGAGTGCGAGAGAGTCAGAGTGCGAGAGAGTCAGAGTGCGAGAGAGTCAGAGTGCAAGAGTGCGAGAGAGAGAGACAGAGTGCGAATGCGAGAGAGAGACAGAGTGCGAGTGCGAGAGAGAGACAGAGTGCGGGAGAGAGACAGAGTGCGGGAGAGAGACAGAGTGCGGGAGAGAGGCAGAGTGCGGGAGAGAGGCAGAGTGCGGGAGAGAGTCAGAGTGCGGGAGAGAGGCAGAGTGCGGGAGAGAGACAGAGTGCGGGAGAGAGACAGAGTGCGGGAGAGAGACAGAGTGCGGGAGAGAGACAGAGTGCGGGAGAGAGACAGAGTGCGGGAGAGAGACAGAGTGCGGGAGAGAGACAGAGTGCGGGAGAGAGACAGAGTGCGGGAGAGAGACAGAGTGCGGGAGAGAGACAGAGTGCGGGAGAGAGACAGTGTGCGGGAGAGAGACAGAGTGCGGGAGAGAGACAGAGTGCGGGAGAGAGACAGAGTGCAAGAGTGCGAGAGAGAGAGACAGAGTGCGAAAACGAGAGAGAGAGACAGAGTGCAAGAGTGCGAGAGAGAGACAGAGTGCGAGTGTGAGAGAGAGACAGAGTAATGGAGAGAGACAGAGTGCGGGAGAGAGACAGAGTGCGGGAGAGAGACAGAGTGCGGGAGAGAGACCGAGTGCGAGAGAGAGAGACAGAGTGCGAATGCGAGAGAGAGAGACAGAGTGCGAATGCGAGAGAGAGACAGAGTGCAAGAGTGCGAGAGAGAGACAGAGTGCGGGAGAGAGACAGAGTGCGGGAGAGAGACAGAGTGCGGGAGAGAGACAGAGTGCGGGAGATAGACAGAGTGCGGGAGAGAGACAGAGTGCGGGAGAGAGACAGAGTGCGGGAGAGAGGCAGAGTGCGGGAGAGAGACAGAGTGCAAGAGTGCGAGAGAGAGAGACAGAGTGCGAAAACGAGAGAGAGAGACAGAGTGCAAGAGTGCGAGAGAGAGACAGAGTGCGAGTGTGAGAGAGAGACAGAGTAATGGAGAGAGACAGAGTGCGGGAGAGAGACAGAGTGCGGGAGAGAGACAGAGTGCAGGAGAGAGACCGAGTGCGAGAGAGAGAGACAGAGTGCGAATGCGATAGAGAGAGACAGAGTGCAAGAGTGCGAGAGAGAGACAGAGTGCGTGTGCGAGAGAGAGACAGAGTGCGGGAGAGAGACAGAGTGCGGGAGAGAGACAGAGTGCGGGAGAGAGACAGAGTGCGGGAGAGAGACAGAGTGCGGGAGAGAGGCAGAGTGCGGGAGAGAGACAGAGTGCGGGAGAGAGACAGAGTGCGGGAGAGAGACAGAGTGCGGGAGAGAGACAGACTGCGGGAGAGAGACAGAGTGCGGGAGAGAGACAGATTGCGGGAGAGAGACAGAGTGCGGGAGAGAGACAGAGTGCGGGAGAGAGACAGAGTGCGGGAGAGAGACAGAGTGCGGGAGAGAGACAGAGTGCGGGAGAGAGACAGAGTGCGGGAGAGAGACAGAGTGCGGGAGAGAGACAGAGTGCGGGAGAGAGACAGAGTGCGGGAGAGTGACAGAGTGCGGGAGAGAGACAGAGTGCGGGAGAGAGACAGAGTGCGAGAGAGAGACAGAGTGCGAGAGAGTCAGAGTGCAAGAGTGCGAGAGAGAGAGACAGAGTGCGAAAACGAGAGAGAGAGACAGAGTGCAAGAGTGCGATAGAGAGACAGAGTGCGAGTGCGAGAGAGAGACAGAGTGCGGGAGAGAGACAGAGTGCGGGAGAGAGAAAGAGTGCGGGAGAGAGAAAGAGTGCGGGAGAGAGACAGAGTGCGAGAGAGAGAGACAGAGTGCGAATGCGAGAGAGAGAGACAGAGTGCCAGAGTGCGAGAGAGAGAGACAGAGTGTGAATGCGAGAGAGAGAGACAGAGTGCAAGAGTGCGAGAGAGAGACAGAGTGCGTGTGCGAGAGAGAGACAGAGTGCGGGAGAGAGAGAGAGTGCGGGAGAGAGACAGAGTGCGGGAGAGAGACAGAGTGCGAGAGTGAGACAGAGTGCGAGAGTGAGACAGAGTGCGAGAGTGAGACAGAGTGCGAGAGTGAGACAGAGTGCGAGAGTGAGACAGAGTGCGAGAGTGAGACAGAGTGCGAGAGTGAGACAGAGTGCGAGAGTGAGACAGAGTGCGAGAGTGAGACAGAGTGCGAGAGAGAGACAGAGAGCAGGAGAGAGACAGCGTGCGGGAGAGAGACAGAGTGCGGGAGAGAGACAGAGTGCGAGAGCGAGACAGAGTGCGAGAGTGAGAGAGACTGAGTGCCAGAGAGAGAGAGACTGAGTGCGAGAGAGAGAGAGACTGAGTGCAAGAGAGAGAGTGCGAGAGAGACAGAGTGAGAGAGTGCGAGAGAGAGAGAGCGAGAGTGAGAGCGAGAGAGAGCGCAAGAGTGTGAGAGAGAGGCAGAGTGCGAGAGAGAGGCAGAGTGCGAGAGAGAGGCAGAGTGCGAGAGAGAGACAGAGTGCGAGAGAGAGAAAGAGTGCGGGAGAGAGAAAGAGTGCGGGAGAGAGACAGAGTGCGAGAGAGAGAGACAGAGTGCGAATGCGAGAGAGAGAGACAGAGTGCCAGAGTGCGAGAGAGAGAGACAGAGTGTGAATGCGAGAGAGAGAGACAGAGTGCAAGAGTGCGAGAGAGAGACAGAGTGCGTGTGCGAGAGAGAGACAGAGTGCGGGAGAGAGGCAGAGTGCGGGAGAGAGACAGAGTGCGGGAGAGAGACAGAGTGCGAGAGTGAGACAGAGTGCGAGAGTGAGACAGAGTGCGAGAGTGAGACAGAGTGCGAGAGTGAGACAGAGTGCGAGAGTGAGACAGAGTGCGAGAGTGAGACAGAGTGCGAGAGTGAGACAGAGTGCGAGAGTGAGACAGAGTGCGAGAGAGAGACAGAGAGCAGGAGAGAGACAGCGTGCGGGAGAGAGACAGAGTGCGGGAGAGAGACAGAGTGCGAGAGCGAGACAGAGTGCGAGAGTGAGAGAGACTGAGTGCCAGAGAGAGAGAGACTGAGTGCGAGAGAGAGAGAGACTGAGTGCAAGAGAGAGAGTGCGAGAGAGACAGAGTGAGAGAGTGCGAGAGAGAGAGAGCGAGAGTGAGAGCGAGAGAGAGCGCAAGAGTGTGAGAGAGAGGCAGAGTGCGAGAGAGAGGCAGAGTGCGAGAGAGAGGCAGAGTGCGAGAGAGAGACAGAGTGCGAGAGAGAGACAGAGTGCGGGAGAGAGAAGGGTGCGAGAGTGAGACAGAGTGCGAGAGTGAGACAGAGTGCGAGAGTGAGAGAGACTGAGTGCCAGAGAGAGAGAGACTGAGTGCCAGAGAGAGAGAGACTGAGTGCGAGAGAGAGAGAGACTGAGTGGAAGAGAGAGAGTGCGAGAGAGACAGAGTGAGAGAGTGCGAGAGAGAGAGAGCGAGAGTGCGAGAGAGAGAGAGCGAGAGTGCGAGAGAGAGAGAGCGAGAGTGAGAGCGAGAGAGAGCGCAAGAGGGCGGGAGAGAGACAGAGTGCGGGAGAGAGACAGAGTGCGGGAGAGAGACAGAGTGCGGGAGAGAGACAGAGTGCGGGAGAGAGACAGAGTGCGGGAGAGAGACAGAGTGCGGGAGAGAGACAGAGTGCGGGAGAGAGACAGAGTGCGGGAGAGAGACAGAGTGCGGGAGAGAGACAGAGTGCGGGAGAGAGACAGAGTGCGGGAGAGAGACAGAGTGCGGGAGAGAGACAGAGAGCGGGAGAGAGACAGAGTGCGGGAGAGAGACAGAGTGCGGGAGAGAGACAGAGTGCGGGAGAGAGACAGAGTGCGGGAGAGAGACAGAGTGCGGGAGAGAGACAGAGTGCGGGAGAGAGACAGAGTGCGTGAGTGAGACAGAGTGCGAGAGTGAGACAGAGTGCGAGAGTGAGACAGAGTGCGAGAGTGAGACAGAGTGCGAGAGTGAGACAGAGTGCGAGAGTGAGGCAGAGTACGAGAGGGAGACAGAGTGCGAGAGTGAGAGAGACTGAGTGCCAGAGACAGAGAGACTGAGTACCAGAGAGAGAGAGACTGAGTGGAAGAGAGAGAGTGCGAGAGAGACAGAGTGAGAGAGTGCGAGAGAGAGAGAGCGAGAGTGCGAGAGAGAGAGAGCGAGAGTGCGAGAGAGAGAGAGCGAGAGTGCGAGAGAGAGACAGAGTGCGAGAGAGTGACAGAGTGCGAGAGAGAGACAGAGTGCGAGAGAGAGACAGAGTGCGGGAGAGAGACAGAGTGCGGGAGAGAGACAGAGTGCGGGAGAGAGACAGAGTGCGGGAGAGAGACAGAGAGAGGCAGAGTGCGAATACGAGAGAGTGAGACAGAGTGCAAGAGTGCGAGAGAGAGCGAGAGTGCGAGAGAGAGAGAGACAGAGCGAGAGTGCAAGAGAGAGAGAGACAGAGCAAGAGTGCGAGAGAGAGAGCGAGAGTGCGAGAGAGAGTGCAAGAGTGCGAAAGAGAGAGACAGAGTGCGAGAGTGCGAGAGAGAGACAGTGCGAGAGTGCGAGAGAGAGACAGAGTGTGAGAGAGACAGAGTGCGAGAGAGACAGAGTGCGAGAGAGAGGCAGAGTGTGAGAGAGAGACTGAGTGCGAGAGAGAGACTGAGTGCGCGAGAGACAGAGTGCGACTGAGAGACAGAGCGAGAGAGAGACAGAGTGCGAGACAGAGACAGAGAGCGAGAGAGAGACAGAGTGCGAGAGAGACATAAACAGAGTGCGAGAGAGAAATAAACAGAGTGCGAGAGTGAGACAGAGTTCGGGAGAGAGACAGAGTTCGAGAGAGACAGAGTGCGAGAGAGACAGAGTGAGAGAGTGCGAGAGAGAGAGAGCGAGAGTGAGAGCGAGAGAGAGCGCAAGAGTGCGAGAGAGAGGCAGAGTGCGAGAGAGAGGCAGAGTGCGAGAGAGAGGCAGAGTGCGAGAGAGAGACAGAGTGCGAGAGAGAGACAGAGTGCGGGAGAGAGACAGAGTGCGGGAGAGAGACAGGGTGCGAGAGTGAGACAGAGTGCGAGAGTGAGAGAGACTGAGTGCCAGAGAGAGAGAGACTGAGTGCCAGAGAGAGAGAGACTGAGTGCGAGAGAGAGAGAGACTGCGAGAGAGACAGAGTGAGAGAGTGCGAGAGAGAGAGAGCGAGAGTGCGAGAGAGAGAGAGCTAGAGTGCGAGAGAGAGAGAGCGAGAGTGCGAGAGAGACAGAGCGAGAGTGAGAGCGAGAGAGTGCAAGAGTGCGAGAGAGAGAGACAGAGTGCGAAAACGAGAGAGAGAGACAGAGTGCAAGAGTGCGAGAGAGAGACAGAGTGCGAGTGCGAGAGAGAGACAGAGTGCGGGAGAGAGACAGAGTGCGGGAGAGAGACAGAGTGCGGGAGAGAGACAGAGTGCGGGAGAGAGACCGAGTGCGAGAGAGAGAGACAGAGTGCAAATGCGAGAGAGAGAAGGACAGAGTGCAAGAGTGCGAGAGAGAGACAGAGTGCTTGTGCGAGAGAGAGACAGAGTGCGGGAGAGAGAGAGAGTGCGGGAGAGAGACAGAGTGCGGGAGAGAGACAGAGTGCGAGAGTGAGACAGAGTGCGAGAGTGAGACAGAGTGCGAGAGTGAGACAGAGTGCGAGAGTGAGACAGAGTGCGAGAGTGAGACAGAGTGCGAGAGTGAGACAGAGTGCGAGAGTGAGACAGAGTGCGAGAGTGAGACAGAGTGCGAGAGTGAGACAGAGTGCGAGAGAGAGACAGAGAGCAGGAGAGAGACAGCGTGCGGGAGAGAGACAGAGTGCGGGAGAGAGACAGAGTGCGAGAGCGAGACAGAGTGCGAGAGTGAGAGAGACTGAGTGCCAGAGAGAGAGAGACTGAGTGCGAGAGAGAGAGAGACTGAGTGCAAGAGAGAGAGTGCGAGAGAGACAGAGTGAGAGAGTGCGAGAGAGAGAGAGCGAGAGTGAGAGCGAGAGAGAGCGCAAGAGTGTGAGAGAGAGGCAGAGTGCGAGAGAGAGGCAGAGTGCGAGAGAGAGGCAGAGTGCGAGAGAGAGACAGAGTGCGAGAGAGAGACAGAGTGCGGGAGAGAGAAGGGTGCGAGAGTGAGACAGAGTGCGAGAGTGAGACAGAGTGCGAGAGTGAGAGAGACTGAGTGCCAGAGAGAGAGAGACTGAGTGCCAGAGAGAGAGAGACTGAGTGCGAGAGAGAGAGAGACTGAGTGGAAGAGAGAGAGTGCGAGAGAGACAGAGTGAGAGAGTGCGAGAGAGAGAGAGCGAGAGTGCGAGAGAGAGAGAGCGAGAGTGCGAGAGAGAGAGAGCGAGAGTGAGAGCGAGAGAGAGCGCAAGAGGGCGGGAGAGAGACAGAGTGCGGGAGAGAGACAGAGTGCGGGAGAGAGACAGAGTGCGGGAGAGAGACAGAGTGCGGGAGAGAGACAGAGTGCGGGAGAGAGACAGAGTGCGGGAGAGAGACAGAGTGCGGGAGAGAGACAGAGTGCGGGAGAGAGACAGAGTGCGGGAGAGAGACAGAGTGCGGGAGAGAGACAGAGTGCGGGAGAGAGACAGAGAGCGGGAGAGAGACAGAGTGCGGGAGAGAGACAGAGTGCGGGAGAGAGACAGAGTGCGGGAGAGAGACAGAGTGCGGGAGAGAGACAGAGTGCGGGAGAGAGACAGAGTGCGGGAGAGAGACAGAGTGCGTGAGTGAGACAGAGTGCGAGAGTGAGACAGAGTGCGAGAGTGAGACAGAGTGCGAGAGTGAGACAGAGTGCGAGAGTGAGACAGAGTGCGAGAGTGAGACAGAGTGCGAGAGTGAGGCAGAGTACGAGAGGGAGACAGAGTGCGAGAGTGAGAGAGACTGAGTGCCAGAGACAGAGAGACTGAGTACCAGAGAGAGAGAGACTGAGTGCGAGAGAGAGAGAGACTGAGTGCAAGAGAGAGAGTGCGAGAGAGACAGAGTGAGAGAGTGCGAGAGAGAGAGAGCGAGAGTGAGAGCGAGAGAGAGCGTAAGAGTGCGAGAGAGAGGCAGAGTGCGAGAGAGAGGCAGAGTGCGAGAGAGAGACAGAGTGCGAGAGAGAGACAGAGTGCGGGAGAGAGACAGAGTGCGGGAGAGAGACAGAGTGCGGGAGAGAGACAGAGTGCGGGAGAGAGACAGAGAGAGACAGAGTGCGAATGCGAGAGAGTGAGACAGAGTGCAAGAGTGCGAGAGAGAGCAAGAGTGCGAGAGAGAGAGAGACAGAGCGAGAGTGCAAGAGAGAGAGAGACAGAGCAAGAGTGTGAGAGAGAGAGTGAGAGTGCGAGAGAGAGTGCAAGAGTGAGAAAGAGAGAGACAGAGTGCGAGAGTGCGAGAGATAGTGCAAGAGTGCGAGAGAGAGACAGTGCGAGAGTGCGAGAGAGAAACAGAGTGCGAGAGAGACAGAGTGCGAGAGAGACAGAGTGCGAGAGAGACATAAACAGAGTGCGAGAGAGACATAAACAGAGTGCGAGAGTGAGACATAGTTCGGGAGAGAGACAGAGTTCGAGAGAGACAGAGTGTGAGAGAGACAGAGAGCGAGAGAGAGACAGAGTGCGGGAGAGAGACAGAGTGCAGGAGAGAGACAGAGTGCGGGAGAGAGACAGAGTGCGGGAGAGAGACAGAGTGCGGGAGAGAGACAGAGTGCGGGAGAGAGACAGAGTGCGGGAGAGAGACAGAGTGCGGGAGAGAGACAGAGTGCGGGAGAGAGACAGAGTGCGAGAGAGTCAGAGTGCAAGAGTGCGAGAGAGAGACAGAGTGCGGGAGAGAGACAGAGTGCGGGAGAGAGGCAGAGTGCGGGAGAGAGGCAGAGTGCGGGAGAGAGACAGAGTGCGGGAGAGAGACAGAGTGCGGGAGAGACAGAGTGCGAGAGAGACAGAGTGAGAGAGTGCGAGAGAGAGAGAGCGAGAGTGAGAGCGAGAGAGAGCGCAAGAGTGCGAGAGAGAGGCAGAGTGCGAGAGAGAGGCAGAGTGCGAGAGAGAGGCAGAGTGCGAGAGAGAGACAGAGTGCGAGAGAGAGACAGAGTGCGGGAGAGAGACAGAGTGCGGGAGAGAGACAGGGTGCGAGAGTGAGACAGAGTGCGAGAGTGAGAGAGACTGAGTGCCAGAGAGAGAGAGACTGAGTGCCAGAGAGAGAGAGACTGAGTGCGAGAGAGAGAGAGACTGCGAGAGAGACAGAGTGAGAGAGTGCGAGAGAGAGAGAGCGAGAGTGCGAGAGAGAGAGAGAGCTAGAGTGCGAGAGAGAGAGAGCGAGAGTGCGAGAGAGACAGAGCGAGAGTGAGAGCGAGAGAGTGCAAGAGTGCGAGAGAGAGAGACAGAGTGCGAAAACGAGAGAGAGAGACAGAGTGCAAGAGTGCGAGAGAGAGACAGAGTGCGAGTGCGAGAGAGAGACAGAGTGCGGGAGAGAGACAGAGTGCGGGAGAGAGACAGAGTGCGGGAGAGAGACAGAGTGCGGGAGAGAGACCGAGTGCGAGAGAGAGAGACAGAGTGCGAATGCGAGAGAGAGAAGGACAGAGTGCAAGAGTGCGAGAGAGAGACAGAGTGCTTGTGCGAGAGAGAGACAGAGTGCGGGAGAGAGACAGAGTGCGGGAGAGAGACAGAGTGCGGGAGAGAGACAGAGTGCGAGAGTGAGACAGAGTGCGAGAGTGAGACAGAGTGCGAGAGTGAGACAGAGTGCGAGAGTGAGACAGAGTGCGAGAGTGAGACAGAGTGCGAGAGTGAGACAGAGTGCGAGAGTGAGACAGAGTGCGAGAGTGAGACAGAGTGCGAGAGTGAGACAGAGTGCGAGAGAGAGACAGAGAGCAGGAGAGAGACAGCGTGCGGGAGAGAGACAGAGTGCGGGAGAGAGACAGAGTGCGAGAGCGAGACAGAGTGCGAGAGTGAGAGAGACTGAGTGCCAGAGAGAGAGAGACTGAGTGCGAGAGAGAGAGAGACTGAGTGCAAGAGAGAGAGTGCGAGAGAGACAGAGTGAGAGAGTGCGAGAGAGAGAGAGCGAGAGTGAGAGCGAGAGAGAGCGCAAGAGTGTGAGAGAGAGGCAGAGTGCGAGAGAGAGGCAGAGTGCGAGAGAGAGGCAGAGTGCGAGAGAGAGACAGAGTGCGAGAGAGAGACAGAGTGCGGGAGAGAGAAGGGTGCGAGAGTGAGACAGAGTGCGAGAGTGAGACAGAGTGCGAGAGTGAGAGAGACTGAGTGCCAGAGAGAGAGAGACTGAGTGCCAGAGAGAGAGAGACTGAGTGCGAGAGAGAGAGAGACTGAGTGGAAGAGAGAGAGTGCGAGAGAGACAGAGTGAGAGAGTGCGAGAGAGAGAGAGCGAGAGTGCGAGAGAGAGAGAGCGAGAGTGCGAGAGAGAGAGAGCGAGAGTGAGAGCGAGAGAGAGCGCAAGAGGGCGGGAGAGAGACAGAGTGCGGGAGAGAGACAGAGTGCGGGAGAGAGACAGAGTGCGGGAGAGAGACAGAGTGCGGGAGAGAGACAGAGTGCGGGAGAGAGACAGAGTGCGGGAGAGAGACAGAGTGCGGGAGAGAGACAGAGTGCGGGAGAGAGACAGAGTGCGGGAGAGAGACAGAGTGCGGGAGAGAGACAGAGTGCGGGAGAGAGACAGAGTGCGGGAGAGAGACAGAGTGCGGGAGAGAGACAGAGTGCGGGAGAGAGACAGAGTGCGGGAGAGAGACAGAGTGCGGGAGAGAGACAGAGTGCGTGAGTGAGACAGAGTGCGAGAGTGAGACAGAGTGCGAGAGTGAGACAGAGTGCGAGAGTGAGACAGAGTGCGAGAGTGAGACAGAGTGCGAGAGTGAGACAGAGTGCGAGAGTGAGGCAGAGTACGAGAGGGAGACAGAGTGCGAGAGTGAGAGAGACTGAGTGCCAGAGACAGAGAGACTGAGTACCAGAGAGAGAGAGACTGAGTGCGAGAGAGAGAGAGACTGAGTGCAAGAGAGAGAGTGCGAGAGAGACAGAGTGAGAGAGTGCGAGAGAGAGAGAGCGAGAGTGAGAGCGAGAGAGAGCGCAAGAGTGCGAGAGAGAGGCAGAGTGCGAGAGAGAGGCAGAGTGCGAGAGAGAGACAGAGTGCGAGAGAGAGACAGAGTGCGGGAGAGAGACAGAGTGCGGGAGAGAGACAGAGTGCGGGAGAGAGACAGAGTGCGGGAGAGAGACAGAGAGAGACAGAGTGCGAATGCGAGAGAGTGAGACAGAGTGCAAGAGTGCGAGAGAGAGCAAGAGTGCGAGAGAGAGAGAGACAGAGCGAGAGTGCAAGAGAGAGAGAGACAGAGCAAGAGTGTGAGAGAGAGAGTGAGAGTGCGAGAGAGAGTGCAAGAGTGAGAAAGAGAGAGACAGAGTGCGAGAGTGCGAGAGATAGTGCAAGAGTGCGAGAGAGAGACAGTGCGAGAGTGCGAGAGAGAAACAGAGTGCGAGAGAGACAGAGTGCGAGAGAGACAGAGTGCGAGAGAGAGGCAGAGTGCGAGAGAGAGACAGAGTGCGAGAGAGACATAAACAGAGTGCGAGAGAGACATAAACAGAGTGCGAGAGTGAGACATAGTTCGGGAGAGAGACAGAGTTCGAGAGAGACAGAGTGTGAGAGAGACAGAGAGCGAGAGAGAGACAGAGTGCGGGAGAGAGACAGAGTGCAGGAGAGAGACAGAGTGCGGGAGAGAGACAGAGTGCGGGAGAGAGACAGAGTGCGGGAGAGAGACAGAGTGCGGGAGAGAGACAGAGTGCGGGAGAGAGACAGAGTGCGGGAGAGAGACAGAGTGCGGGAGAGAGACAGAGTGCGAGAGAGTCAGAGTGCAAGAGTGCGAGAGAGAGACAGAGTGCGGGAGAGAGACAGAGTGCGGGAGAGAGGCAGAGTGCGGGAGAGAGGCAGAGTGCGGGAGAGAGACAGAGTGCGGGAGAGAGACAGAGTGCGGGAGACAGACAGAGTGCGGGAGACAGAGA
>NW_027599782.1:0-21925 GCF_964194155.1 Cetorhinus maximus
GACTGGGGGGGAGTTTGTGTCGAAGTGACTGGGGGGCATGTGTCGGACTGACTGGGGCGTGTGTGTCGAAGTGACTGGGGGGGTGTTTGTGTCGGAGAGACTTGGGGGGGTGCGTGTCGGAGTGACTGGGGGGGGTGTTTGTGTTGAAGTGACTGGTGGGGGGTGCTTCTTTCGGAGTGACTGGGAGGGGTGTTTGTGTCGAAGTGACTGGCGGGGTGTTTCGGTCAGAGTGACTGGGGAGGGTGTTTTTGTCGGAGTGACTGGGGGGGGGTGTTTGTGTCGGAGTGACTCGGGGGGTGTTTGTGTCGGAGTGACTGGCGGGGTGTTTCGGTCAGAGTGACTGGGGGGGGTGAATGTGTTGGAGTGACTGGGAGCGTGTATCGGACTGAATGTGGGGCGTGTGTCGGAGTGACTGGGGGGGCTGTCTGTCGGAGTGACTGGGGGAGGGGGGTCAGATGGACGGTGGGGTGTTTGTGTCGAAGTGACTGGGGGTGGTATTTGTGTTGGAGTGACTGGGGGGGGTTGTTTATCGGAGTGACTGGGGGGGTGTTTTTGTCAGAGAGACTGGGGGAGGTGTTTGTGTCGGAGTGACTGGGGGTTGTTTATTGGAGTGACTGGGGGGGTGTTTTTGCCAGAGAGACTGGGAGGGGTGTTTGTGTCGAAGTAGCTGGGGGGGGTGTTTTTGTCGGAGTGTCTCGGGCGGGTGTTTTTGTCGGAGTGACTGGTGGGGCGTTTGTTTCAGAGAGACTGGGGGAGGTGCGTGTCGGAGTGACTGGGAGGGGTGTTTGTGTCAAAGTGGCTGGGGGGGGTGCGTGTCGGAGTGACTTGGGGGGGTATCTGTGTCGGAGTGACTTGGGGGGGTGTTTGTGTCAGAGTTACTGGTGGGGGGCGTTTGTCGGAGTGACTGGGGTGTTTTTATCGGAGTGACTGGGGTGGGGGGGTGTTTGTGTCGGAGTGACTAGGAGGGTGTTTGTTGGAGTGACTAGGGGGTGTTTGTTTCGGAGTGACTGGGGGGGTGTTTGTTCCGGAGTGACTGGTGGCGGCTGTTTGTGTCGGAGTGACTGGGGGAGTGTGTCGGAGTGACCGGGGGGGGTGTTTGTGTCGGAGTGATTGGGGGGGGTGTTTGTGTCGGAGTGACCGGGAGGGGTGTTTGTGTAGGAGTGACGGGGGGGTTGCTGTTTGTGTCGAAGTAACTGGGAGTTGTCTGTCGGAGAGACTAGGGGGGTGGGTGTTTGTGTCGGAGTGACTTGGGATGGTCTGTCGGAGTAACTGGGGGGGGTTGTTTGTGTCGGAGTGACTGGGGCGGTGTTTGTTGGAGTGACTGGGGGGGTGTTTGTGTCGGAGTGAATGGGGGGGTGTTTGTGTCGGAGAGACTTGGGGGGGTGTTTTTGTCGGAGTGACTGCGGGAGGTGTTTCTGTCGGAGTGACTGGGGGGTTGTTTGTGTCGGAGTGACTGGTGGGGGTGTTTGTGTCGGAGTGACTGGGGGGCGTGTGTCGGACTGACTGGGGCGTGTGTGTCGGAGTGACTGGGGCGGTGTTTGTCGGAGTGACTGGGGGGTTGTTTGTGTCGGAGTGACTGGGGGGGGTGTTTGTGTCGGAGTGACTGGGGGGTGCGTGTCGGAGAGACTGGGGGGGGTGTTTGTGTCGGACTGACTGGGAGGGTGTTCGTGTCGAAGTGTCTGGGGGGGCCTGCTTCTGTCGGAGTGACTGGGGGGGGTGTTTGTGTCGGAATGACTGGGAGGGGTGTTCGTGTCGAAGTGTCTGGGGGGGCCTGCTTCTGTCGGAGAGACTGGGGGGGGTGTTTGTGTCGGAATGACTGGGCGGGGTGTTTGTGTCGAAGTAACTGCGGAGGGTGTTTGTGTCGGAGTGACTGGGGGGATGTTTCTGCCAGAGTGACTGGGGGGGTTTTCGTGTCGGAGTGACTGGGGGTGTGTGTGTTGGATTGACGGTGGGGGGTGTTTGTGTCGGAGTGACTGGGAGCGTGTGTCGGAGTGACTGGGGGGGGGTGTTTGTGTCGGAGTGACTGGGGGGGGGTGTTTGTGTCGGAGTGACTGGGGGGGGTGTTTGTGTCGGAGTGACTTGGGGGGTGTTTGTGTCGGAGTGACTGGGGGGGGGTGTTTGTGTCGGAGTGACTGGGGGGGGTGTTTGTGTCAGAGTGACTGGGGGGGTGTTTCTTTCGGAGTGACTGGGGGGGTGTTTGTGTCGAAGTGACTGGGGGGGCGTGTGTCGGACTAACTGGGGCGTGTGTGTCGGAGTGACTGGGCGGGTGTTTGTGTCGGAGTGAATGGGGGGGGTATTTGTGTCGGAGTGACCGGGGGTGGGCTGTTTGTGTCGAAGTAACTGGGGGTTGTCTGTCAGAGAGACTGGGGGGGTGGGTGTTTGTGTCGGAGTGACTGGGGGTTGTCTGTCGGAGTAACTGGGGGGGGTTGTTTGTGTCGGAGTGACTGGGGCGGTGTTTGTCGGAGTGACTGGGGGGGTTGTTTGTGTCGGAGTGACTGGGAGAGGTGTTTGTGTCGGAGTGACTGGGGGGCGTGTGTCGGACTGACTGGGGCGTGTGTGTCGAGGTGACTGGGGGGTGTTTGTGTCGGAGAGACTTGGGTGGGTGCGTGTCGGAGTGACTGGGGGGGGTGTTTGTGTCGGACTGACTGGGAGGGGTGTTCGTGTCGAAGTGTCTGGGGGGGGGTGCTTCTGTCGGAGTGACTGGGAGGGGTGATTGTGTCGAAGTAACTGCGGAGGGTGTTTTTGTCGGAGTGACTGGGGGGGGTGTTTGTCGGAGTGACTGGGGGCGGCTGTTTGTGTCGGAGTGACTGGGGGAGTGTGTCAGAGTGACCGGGGGGGGGGGTGTTTGTGTCGGAGTGACTGGGGGGGGGGGTGTTTGTGTCAGAGTGACTGGGGGGGGGGTGTTTGTGTCAGAGTGACTGGGGGGGGTGTGTGTTCGGAGTGAATGGGGGCGTGTTTTTGTCGGAGTGACTGGGGGCGTGTCTGTCGGAGTGACTGGCGGGGGGTGTTTGTGTCGGAGTGACTGGGGGGTGTTTGTCGGAGTGACTGGGGGGGTGTTTGTGTCGAAGTAACTGGGGAGGGTGTTTTTGTCGGAGTGACTGGGGGTTTTCTGTCGGAGTAACTGGGGGGGTGGTGTTTGTGTCGGAGTGACTGGGGGGGTGTTTGTCGGAGTGACTGGGAGGGGTGTTTGTCGGAGTGACTGGGAGGGGTGTTTGTGTCGGACTGACTGGGAGGGGTGTTTGTGTCGAAGTGACTGGGGGGGGGTGCTTCTGTCGGAGTGACTGGGAGGGGTGTTTGTGTCGAAGTAATTGGGAAGGGTGTTTGTTTCGGAGTGACTGGGGGAGGTGTTTGTGTCGGAGTGACTGGGGGGGGTGTTTCTGTCAGAGTGACTGGGGGGGTTGTTTGTGTCGGAGTGACTGGGGGGTGTGTTTGATTCGAAATGACTGGGGGGTGTGTTTGTGTCGAATTGACTGGGGGGGTGTTTGTGTTGAAGTGACTGGGGGGGTTTTTGTGTCGGAGTGACTTGGGGGGGTGTTTGTGTCGAGCAACTGGGGGGTGTTTGTGTCGGAGTGACTGGGGGGCTGTTTGTGTCGAAGCAACTGGGGGGGTGTTTGTGTCGGAGTGACTGGGGGTTTTCTGTCGGAGTAACTGGGGGGGTGGTGTTTGTGTCGGAGTGACTGGGGGGGTGTTTGTCGGAGTGACTGGGGGGGGTGTTTGTGTCGGACTGACTGGGAGGGGTGTTTGTGTCGAAGTGACTGGGGGGGGGTGCTTCTGTCGGAGTGACTGGGAGGGGTGTTTGTGTCGAAGTAACTGGGAAGGGTGTTTGTGTCGGAGTGACTGGGAGGGGTGTTTGTGTCGGAGTGACTGGGGGGGGCTGTTTGTGTCGGAGTGACTGGGGGGGTGTTTCTTTCGGAGTGACTGGGGGGGTGTTTGTGTCGAAGTGACTGGGGGGCGTGTGTCGGACTGACTGGGCCGTGTGTGTCGAAGTGACTGGGGGGGTGTTTGTGTCGGAGTGACTGGGGGGGGTGTTTTTCTCGGAGTGACTGGGGGGGGGTGTTTGTGTTGGAGTGACTGGGGGGTGTTTATCGGAGTGACTGGGGGGGTGTTTTTGTCAGAGTGACTGGGGGAGGTGTTTGTGTCGGAGTGACTGGGAGGGGTGTTTGTGTCGGAGTGACTGGGGGGGGGTGTTCTTCTCGGAGTGACTGGGGGGGCGGTGTTTGTGTTGGAGTGACTGGGGGGTGTTTGTCGGAGTGACTGGGGGGGTGTTTGTGTCGGAGTGACTGGGGGGGATGTTTTTGTCGGAGTGACTGGGGGGGGTGTTTGAGTCAGAGTTACTGGTGGAGGGCGTTTGTCGGAGTGACTGGGGTGGGGGGGTGTTTGTGTCGGAGTGACTGGGAGGGTGTTTGTCAGAGTGACTAGGGGGTGTTTGTTTCGGAGTGACTGGGGGGGTGTTTGTGTCGGAGTGACTGCGGGGGTGATTGTGTCGGAGTGACTAAGGGGGGTGTTTGTGTCGGAGTGACTGGGGGGGGTGTTTGTGTCGGAGTGACTGGGGGGGTGTTTGTGTCGGAGTGACTGGGGGGGTGTTTGTGTCGGAGTGACTGGGGGGGTGTTTGTGTCGGAGTGACTGGGGGGGTGTTTGTGCCGGAGTGACTGGGGGTGGCTGTTTGTGTCGGAGTGACTGGGGGGGTGTTTGTGTCGGAGTGTCTGGGGGGGTGTTTGTGTCGGAGTGACTGGGGGTGGGGTGTTTGTGTCGGAGTGACTGGGGGTGGGGTGTTTGTGTCGGAGTGACTGGGGCGGTGTTTCTGTCAGAGTGACTGGGGGGGTGTTTCTTTCGGAGTGACTGGGGGGGAGTTTGTGTCGAAGTGACTGGGGGGCATGTGTCGGACTGACTGGGGCGTGTGTGTCGAAGTGACTGGGGGGGTGTTTGTGTCGGAGAGACTTGGGGGGGTGCGTGTCGGAGTGACTGGGGGGTGTTTGTGTCGGACTGACTGGGAGGGGTGGTTGTGTCGAAGTGACTGGTGGGGGGTGCTTCTTTCGGAGTGACTGGGAGGGGTGTTTGTGTCGAAGTAACTGGGGGGGGGGTGTTTTTGTCGGAGTGACTGGGGGGGTGTTTCTGTCAGAGTGACTGGGGGGGGGTGTTTGTGTCGGACTGACTGGGGGTGTGTGTGTGTTGGATTGACGGTGGGGGGTGTTTGTGTCGAAGTGACTGGGGGGTGTGCTTGTGTCGAAGTGACTGGGGGGGGTGTGTCGGACTGACTGGGGGGTGTGTGTCGAAGTGACTGGGGGGTGTGTGTCGAAGTGACTGGGGGGTGTGTGTCGAAGTGACTGGGGGGGGTGTTTGTGTCGGAGTGACTTGGGGGGGTGTTTGTGTTGGAGTGACTGGGGGGGGTGTTTGTGTTGGAGTGACTGGGGGGTGTTTGTCGGAGTGACTGGGGGGGTGTTTTTGTCAGAGTGACTGGGGGAGGTGTTTGTGTTCGAGTGACTGGGGGGGGTGTTTGTGTCGGAGTGATGGGGGGTGTTTGTCGGAGTGACTGGGGGGGGTGCTTGTGTCAGAGTGACTGGGGGGTGGTGTTTGTGTCGGAGTGACTGCGGGGGTGTTTGTGTCTGAGTGACTAGGGGGGTGTTTTTGTCGGAGTGACTGGGTGGGGTGTTTGTGTCGGAGTGACTGGGGGGCGTGTGTCGGACTGACTGGGGCGTGTGTGTCGAAGTGACTGGGGGGGTGTTTGTGTCGGAGAGACTTGGGGGGGCGCGTGTCGGAGTGACTGGGGGTGGTGTTTGTGTCGGACTGACTGGGAGGGGTGTTTGTGTTGAAGTGACTGGTGGGGGGTGCTTCTTTCGGAGTGACTGGGAGGGGTGTTTGTGTCGAAGTGACTGGCGGGGTGTTTCGGTCAGAGTGACTGGGGAGGGTGTTTGTGTCGGAGTGACTCGGGGGGTGTTTGTGTCGGAGTGACTGGCGGGGTGTTTCGGTCAGAGTGACTGGGGGGGGTGTTTGTGTCGGAGTGACTGGGGGTGTGTGTGTTGGATTGACGGTGGGGGGTGTTTGTGTTGAAGTGACTGGGGGGTGTGTTTGTGTCGAAGTGACTGGGGGGGTTGTTTGTGTTGGAGTGACTGGGAGCGTGTATCGGACTGAATGTGGGGCGTGTGTCGGAGTGACTGGGGGGGGTGTCTGTCGGAGTGACTGGGGGAGGGGGGTCAGATGGACGGTGGGGTGTTTGTGTCGAAGTGACTGGGGGTGGTATTTGTGTTGGAGTGACTGGGGGGGGTTGTTTATCGGAGTGACTGGGGGGGTGTTTTTGCCAGAGAGACTGGGAGGGGTGTTTGTGTCGAAGTAGCTGGGGGGGGTGTTTTTGTCGGAGTGTCTCGGGCGGGTGTTTTTGTCGGAGTGACTGGTGGGGCGTTTGTTTCGGAGAGACTGGGGGAGGTGCGTGTCGGAGTGACTGGGAGGGGTGTTTGTGTCAAAGTGGCTGGGGGGGGTGCGTGTCGGAGTGACTTGGGGGGGTGTCTGTGTCGGAGTGACTTGGGGGGGTGTTTGTGTCAGAGTTACTGGTGGGGGGCGTTTGTCGGAGTGACTGGGGTGTTTTTATCGGAGTGACTGGGGTGGGGGGGTGTTTGTGTCGGAGTGACTAGGAGGGAGTGTGTCGGAGTGACTGGGGGGGTGTTTGTGTCGGAGTGATTGGGGTGGGTGTTTGTGTCGGAGTGACCGGGAGGGGTGTTTGTGTAGGAGTGACGGGGGGGGGGCTGTTTGTGTCGAAGTAACTGGGGGTTGTCTGTCGGCGAGACTAGGGGGGTGGGTGTTTGTGTCGGAGTGACTTGGGATGGTCTGTCGGAGTAACTGGGGGGGGTTGTTTGTGTCGGAGTGACTGGGGCGGTGTTTGTGTCGGAGTGAATGGGGGGGGTGTTTGTGTCGGAGTGAATGGGGGGGGTGTTTGTGTCGGAGTGAATGGGGGGGGTGTTTGTGTCGGAGAGACTTGGGGGGGTGTTTTTGTCGGAGTGACTGCGGGAGGTGTTTCTGTCGGAGTGACTGGGGGGTTGTTTGTGTCGGAGTGACTGGGGGGGGTGTTTGTGTCGGAGTGACTGGGGGGCGTGTGTCGGACTGACTGGGGCGTGTGTGTCGAAGTGACTGGGGGCGGTGTTTGTGTCGGAGAGTCTTGGGGGGGTGCGTGTCGGAGAGACTGGGGGGGGTGTTTCTGCCAGAGTGACTGGGGGGGGTTTTCGTGTCGGAGTGACTGGGGGGCGTGTGTCGGAGTGACTGGGGGGGTGTCTGTCGGAGTGACTGGGGGGGGGGTGTTTTTCTCGGAGTGACTGGGGGGGGGTGTTTGTGTCGGAGTGACTGGGGGGGGGTGTTTGTGTCGGAGTGACTTGGGGGGTGTTTGTGTCGGAGTGACTGGGGGGGGTGTTTGTGTCGGAGTGACTGGGGGGGGTGTTTGTGTCGGAGTGACTGGGGGGGTGTTTCTTTCGGTGTGACTGGGGGGGGTGTTTGTGTAGAAGTAATTGGGGGGGGTGTTTGTGTCGGAGTTACTGGGAGCGTGTGTCGGACTGAATGTGGGGCGTGTGTCGGAGTGACTGGGGGAGGGGAGTCAGATGGACGGTGGGGTGTTTGTGTCGGAGTGACTTGGGGGGTGTTTGTGTCGGAGTGACTGGGGGGGGGTGTTTGTGTCGGAGTGACTGGGGGGGGTGTTTGTGTCGGAGTGACTTGGGGGGTGTTTGTGTCGGAGTGACTGGGGGGGGTGTTTGTGTCGGAGTGACTGGGGGGGGTGTTTGTGTCGGAGTGACTGGGGGGGGTGTTTGTGTCGGAGTGACTGGGGGGGTGTTTCTTTCGGAGTGACTGGGGGGGGTGTTTGTGTCGAAGTGACTGGGGGGCGTGTGTCGGACTAACTGGGGCGTGTGTGTCGAAGTGACTGGGGGGGTGTTTGTGTCGGAGAGACTTGGGGGGGTGCGTGTCGAAGTGACTGGGGGGCGTGTGTCGGACTAACTGGGGCGTGTGTGTCGAAGTGACTGGGGGGGGTGTTTGTGTCAAAGTGACTGGTGGGGGGTGCTTCTTTCGGAGTGACTGGGCGGGTGTTTGTGTCGGAGTGAATGGGGGGGGTGTTTGTGTCGGAGTGACCGGGAAGGTTGTTTGTGTAGGAGTGACGGGGGTGGGCTGTTTGTGTCGAAGTAACTGGGGGTTGTCTGTCGGAGAGACTGGGGGGGTGGGTGTTTGTGTCGGAGTGACTGGGGGTTGTCTGTCGGAGTAACTGGGGGGGGTTGTTTGTGTCGGAGTGACTGGGGGGTGGTGTTTGTGTCGGAGTGACTGCGGGGGTGTTTGTGTCTGAGTGACTAGGGGGGTGTTTTTGTCGGAGTGACTGGGTGGGGTGTTTGTGTCGGAGTGACTGGGGGGCGTGTGTCGGACTGACTGGGGCGTGTGTGTCGAAGTGACTGGGGGCGGTGTTTGTGTCGGAGAGTCTTGGGGGGGTGCGTGTCGGAGAGACTGGGGGGGGTGTTTGTGTCGGACTGACTGGGAGGGGTGTTTCTGCCAGAGTGACTGGGGGGGGTTTTCGTGTCGGAGTGACTGGGGGGCGTGTGTCGGACTGAATGTGGGGCGTGTGTCGGAGTGACTGGGGGGGTGTCTGTCGGAGTGACTGGGGGAGGGGGGTCAGATGGACGGTGGGGTGTTTGTGTCGGAGTGACTTGGGGGGGTGTTTTTCTCGGAGTGACTGGGGGGGGGTGTTTGTGTCGGAGTGACTGGGGGGGGTGTTTGTGTCGGAGTGACTGGGGGGGTGTTTCTTTCGGAGTGACTGGGGGGGGTGTTTGTGTCGAAGTGACTGGGGGGCGTGTTTGTGTCGGAGAGACTTGGGGGGGCTGCGTGTCGGAGTGACTGGGGGGGGTGTTTGTGTCAAAGTGACTGGTGGGGGGTGCTTCTTTCGGAGTGACTGGGCGGGTGTTTGTGTAGGAGTGACGGGGGGTGGCTGTTTGTGTCGAAGTAACTGGGAGTTGTCTGTCGGAGAGACTGGGGGGGTGGGTGTTTGTGTCGGAGTGACTGGGGCGGTGTTTGTCGGAGTGACTGGGGGGGTTGTTTGTGTCGGAGTGACTGGGGGAGGTGTTTGTGTCGGAGTGACTGGGGGGCGTGTGTCGGACTGACTGGGGCGTGTGTGTCGAGGTGACTGGGGGGTGTTTGTGTCGGAGAGACTTGGGTGGGTGCGTGTCGGAGTGACTGGGGGGGGTGTTTGTGTCGGACTGACTGGGAGGGGTGTTCGTGTCGAAGTGTCTGGGGGGGGGTGCTTCTGTCGGAGTGACTGGGAGGGGTGTTTGTGTCGAAGTAACTGCGGAGGGTGTTTTTGTCGGAGTGACTGGGGGGGGTGTTTGTCGGAGTGACTGGGGGCGGCTGTTTGTGTCGGAGTGACTGGGGGGGGTGTTTGTGTCAGAGTGACTGGGGGGGGGGTGTTTGTGTCAGAGTGACTGGGGGGGGTGTTCGTGTCGGAGTGAATGGGGGCGTGTTTTTGTCGGAGTGACTGGCGGGGGGTGTTTGTGTCGGAGTGACTGGGGGGTGTTTGTCGGAGTGACTGGGGGGGTGTTTGTGTCGGAGTGACTGGGGGGGGGGGTGTTTGTGTCGGAATGACTGGGAGTGGTGTTTGTGTCGAAGTAACTGGGGAGGGTGTTTTTGTCGGAGTGACTGGGGGTTTTCTGTCGGAGTAACTGGGGGGGTGGTGTTTGTGTCGGAATGACTGGGAGGGTGTTTGTCGGAGTGACTGGGGGGGGTGTTTGTGTCGGACTGACTGGGAGGGGTGTTTGTGTCGAAGTGACTGGGGGGGGGTGCTTCTGTCGGAGTGACTGGGAGGGGTGTTTGTGTCGAAGTAACTGGGAAGGGTGTTTGTGTCGGAGTGACTGGGAGGGGTGTTTGTGTCGGAGTGACTGGGGGGGGCTGTTTGTGTCGGAGTGACTGGGGGGGTGTTTCTTTCGGAGTGACTGGGGGGGTGTTTGTGTCGAAGTGACTGGGGGGCGTGTGTCGGACTGACTGGGCCGTGTGTGTCGAAGTGACTGGGGGGGTGTTTGTGTCGGAGTGACTGGGGGGGGTGTTTTTCTCGGAGTGACTGGGGGGGGGGTGTTTGTGTTGGAGTGACTGGGGGGTGTTTATCGGAGTGACTGGGGGGGTGTTTTTGTCAGAGTGACTGGGGGAGGTGTTTGTGTCGGAGTGACTGGGAGGGGTGTTTGTGTCGGAGTGACTGGGGGGGGTGTTCTTCTCGGAGTGACTGGGGGGGGAGGTGTTTGTGTCGGAGTGACTGGGGGGTGTTTGTCGGAGTGACTGGGGGGGTGTTTGTGTCGGAGTGACTTGGGGGGGTGTTTGAGTCAGAGTTACTGGTGGAGGGCGTTTGTCGGAGTGACTGGGGTGGGGGGGTGTTTGTGTCGGAGTGACTGGGAGGGTGTTTGTCAGAGTGACTAGGGGGTGTTTGTTTCGGAGTGACTGGGGGGGTGTTTGTGTCGGAGTGACTGCGGGGGTGATTGTGTCGGAGTGACTAAGGGGGTTGTTTGTGTCGGAGTGACTGGGGGGGGTGTTTGTGTCGGAGTGACTGGGAGGGTGTTTGTGTCGGAGTGACTGGGGGGGTGTTTGTGTCGGAGTGACTGGGGGGGTGTTTGTGTCGGAGTGACTGGGGGGGTGTTTGTGCCGGAGTGACTGGGGGTGGCTGTTTGTGTCGGAGTGACTGGGGGGGTGTTTGTGTCGGAGTGACTGGGGGGGTGTTTGTGTCGGAGTGATTGAGGGGGGTGTTTGTGTCAGAGTGACTGGGGGTGGGGTGTTTGTGTCGGAGTGACTGGGGCGGTGTTTCTGTCAGAGTGACTGGGGGGGTGTTTCTTTCGGAATGACTGGGGGGGAGTTTGTGTCGAAGTGACTGGGGGGGTGTTTGTGTCGGAGAGACTTGGGGGGGTGCGTGTCGGAGTGACTGGGAGGGGTGGTTGTGTCGAAGTGACTGGTGGGGGGTGCTTCTTTCGGAGTGACTGGGAGGGGTGTTTGTGTCGAAGTAACTGGGGGGGGGTGTTTTTGTCGGAGTGACTGGGGGGGTGTTTCTGTCAGAGTGACTGGGGGGGGGTGTTTGTGTCGGACTGACTGGGGGTGTGTGTGTGTTGGATTGACGGTGGGGGGTGTGCTTGTGTCGAAGTGACTGGGGGGGGTGTGTCGGACTGACTGGGGGGCGTGTGTCGGACTGACTGGGGGGTGTGTGTCGAAGTGACTGGGGGGGTGTCTGTCGGAGTGACTGGGGGAGGGGGGTCAGATGGACGGTGGGGTGTTTGTGTCGGAGTGACTTGGGGGGGTGTTTTTCTCGGAGTGACTGGGGGGCGGTGTTAGTGTTGGAGTGACTGGGGGGTGTTTGTCGGAGTGACTGGGGGGGTGTTTTTGTCAGAGTGACTGGGGGAGGTGTTTGTGTTCGAGTGACTGGGGGGGGTGTTTGTGTCGGAGTGATGGGGGGGTGTTATTCTCGGAGTGACTGAGGGGGGGTGTTTGTGTTGGAGTGACTGGGGGGTGTTTGTCGGAGTGACTGGGGGGGGTGTTTGTGTCAGAGTGACTGGGGGGTGGTGTTTGTGTCGGAGTGACTGCGGGGGTGTTTGTGTCTGAGTGACTAGGGGGGTGTTTTTGTCGGAGTGACTGGGTGGGGTGTTTGTGTCGGAGTGACTGGGGGGCGTGTGTCGGACTGACTGGGGCGTGTGTGTCGAAGTGACTGGGGGGGTGTTTGTGTCGGAGTGACTGGGGGGCGTGTGTCGGACTGACTGGGGCGTGTGTGTCGAAGTGACTGGGGGGGTGCGTGTCGGAGTGACTGGGGGTGGTGTTTGTGTCGGACTGACTGGGAGGGGTGTTTGTGTTGAAGTGACTGGTGGGGGGTGCTTCTTTTGGAGTGACTGGGAGGGGTGTTTGTGTCGAAGTGACTGGCGGGGTGTTTCGGTCAGAGTGACTGGGGAGGGTGTTTGTGTCAGAGTGACTGGGCGAGGTGTTTGTGTCGGAGTGACTGGGGGGGGTGTTTGTGTCGGAGTGACTCGGGGGGTGTTTGTGTCGGAGTGACTGGCGGGGTGTTTCGGTCAGAGTGACTGGGGGGGGTGTTTGTGTCGGAGTGACTGGGGGTGTGTGTGTTGGATTGACGGTGGGGGGTGTTTGTGTTGAAGTGACTGGGGGGTGTGTTTGTGTCGAAGTGACTGGGGGGGTTGTTTGTGTTGGAGTGACTGGGAGCGTGTATCGGACTGAATGTGGGGCGTGTGTCGGAGTGACTGGGGGGGCTGTCTGTCGGAGTGACTGGGGGAGGGGGGTCAGATGGACGGTGGGGTGTTTGTGTCGAAGTGACTGGGGGTGGTATTTGTGTTGGAGTGACTGGGGGGGTGTTTTTGTCAGAGAGACTGGGGGAGGTGTTTGTGTCGGAGTGACTGGGGGTTGTTTATTGGAGTGACTGGGGGGGTGTTTTTGCCAGAGAGACTGGGAGGGGTGTTTGTGTCGAAGTAGCTGGGGGGGGTGTTTTTGTCGGAGTGTCTCGGGCGGGTGTTTTTGTCGGAGTGACTGGTGGGGCGTTTGTTTCGGAGAGACTGGGGGAGGTGCGTGTCGGAGTGACTGGGAGGGGTGTTTGTGTCAAAGTGGCTGGGGGGGGTGCGTGTCGGAGTGACTTGGGGGGGTGTCTGTGTCGGAGTGACTTGGGGGGGTGTTTGTGTCAGAGTTACTGGTGGGGGGCGTTTGTCGGAGTGACTGGGGTGTTTTTATCGGAGTGACTGGGGTGGGGGGGTGTTTGTGTCGGAGTGACTAGGAGGGTGTTTGTTGGAGTGACTAGGGGGTGTTTGTTCCGGAGTGACTGGGGGCGGCTGTTTGTGTCGGAGTGACTGGGGGAGTGTGTCGGAGTGACCGGGGGGGGGGTGTTTGTGTCGGAGTGATTGGGGGGGGTGTTTGTGTCAGAGTGACTGGGGGGGGGGTGTTTGTGTCGGAGTGACTGGGGGGGTGTTCGTGTCAGAGTGACTGGGGGGGTGTTTTTGTCGGAGTGTCTCGGGCGGGTGTTTTTGTCGGAGTGACTGGTGGGGCGTTTGTTTCGGAGAGACTGGGGGAGGTGCGTGTCGGAGTGACTGGGAGGGGTGTTTGTGTCAAAGTGGCTGGTGGGGGTGCGTGTCGGAGTGACTTGGGGGGGTGTCTGTGTCGGAGTGACTTGGGGGGGTGTTTGTGTCAGAGTTACTGGTGGGGGGCGTTTGTCGGAGTGACTGGGGTGTTTTTATCGGAGTGACTGGGGTGGGGGAGTGTTTGTGTCGGAGTGACTAGGAGGGTGTTTGTTGGAGTGACTGGGGGGGTGTTTGTTCCGGAGTGACTGGGGGCGGCTGTTTGTGTCGGAGTGACTGGGGGAGTGTGTCGGAGTGACCGGGGGGGGGTGTTTGTGTCGGAGTGATTGGGGGGGGTGTTTGTGTCGGAGTGACCGGGAGGGGTGTTTGTGTAGGAGTGACGGGGGGGGGGCTGTTTGTGTCGAAGTAACTGGGGGTTGTCTGTCGGAGAGACTAGGGGGGTGGGTGTTTATGTCGGAGTGACTTGGGATGGTCTGTCGGAGTAACTGGGGGGGGTTGTTTGTGTCGGAGTGACTGGGGCGGTGTTTGTCGGAGTGACTGGGGGGGTGTTTGTGTCGGAGTGAATGGGGGGGGTGTTTGTGTCGGAGAGACTTGGGGGGGTGTTTTTGTCGGAGTGACTGGGGGGTTGTTTGTGTCGGAGTGACTGGGGGGGGTGTTTGTGTCGGAGTGACTGGGGGGCGTGTGTCGGACTGACTGGGGCGTGTGTTTCGAAGTGACTGGGGGCGGTGTTTGTGTCGGAGAGTCTTGGGGGGGTGCGTGTCGGAGAGACTGGTGGGGGTGTTTGTGTCGGACTGACTGGGAGGGGTGTTTCTGCCAGAGTGACTGGGGGGGGTTTTCGTGTCGGAGTGACTGGGGGGCGTGTGTCGGACTGAATGTGGGGCGTGTGTCGGAGTGACTGGGGGGGTGTCTGTCGGAGTGACTGGGGGAGGGGGGTCAGATGGACGGTGGGGTGTTTGTGTCGGAGTGACTTGGGGGGGTGTTTTTCTCGGAGTGACTGGGGGGGGGTGTTTGTGTCGGAGTGACTGGGGGGGGGTGTTTGTGTCGGAGTGACGGGGGGGGTGTTTGTGTCGGAGTGACTTGGGGGGTGTTTGTGTCGGAGTGACTGGGGGGGGTGTTTGTGTCGGAGTGACTGGGGGGGGTGTTTGTGTCGGAGTGACTGGGGGGGTGTTTCTTTCGGAGTGACTGGGGGGGGTGTTTGTGTCGAAGTGACTGGGGGGCGTGTTTGTGTCGGAGTGACTGGGGGGGGTGTTTGTGTCAAAGTGACTGGTGGGGGGTGCTTCTTTCGGAGTGACTGGGGGGGGTGTTTGTGTCAGAGTTACTGGGGGGGTGTTTCTTTCGGAGTGACTGGGGGGGGTGTTTGTGTCGGAGTGACCGGGAAGGGTGTTTGTGTAGGAGTGACGGGGGGTGGCTGTTTGTGTCGAAGTAACTGGGGGTTGTCTGTCGGAGAGACTGGGGGGGTGGGTGTTTGTGTCGGAGTGACTGGGGCGGTGTTTGTCGGAGTGACTGGGGGGGTTGTTTGTGTCGGAGTGACTGGGGGAGGTGTTTGTGTCGGAGTGACTGGGGGGCGTGTGTCGGACTGACTGGGGCGTGTGTGTCGAGGTGACTGGGGGGTGTTTGTGTCGGAGAGACTTGGGTGGGTGCGTGTCGGAGTGACTGGGGGGGGTGTTTGTGTCGGACTGACTGGGAGGGGTGTTCGTGTCGAAGTGTCTGGGGGGGGGTGCTTCTGTCGGAGTGACTGGGAGGGGTGTTTGTGTCGAAGTAACTGCGGAGGGTGTTTTTGTCGGAGTGACTGGGGGGGGTGTTTGTCGGAGTGACTGGGGGCGGCTGTTTGTGTCGGAGTGACTGGGGGAGTGTGTCAGAGTGACCGGGGGGGGGGGTGTTTGTGTCGGAGTGATTGGAGGGGGTGTTTGTGTCAGAGTGACTGGGGGGGGGGTGTTTGTGTCAGAGTGACTGGGGGGGGTGTTCGTGTCGGAGTGAATGGGGGCGTGTTTTTGTCGGAGTGACTGGGGGCGTGTCTGTCGGAGTGACTGGCGGGGGGTGTTTGTGTCGGAGTGACTGGGGGGTGATTGTCGGAGTGACTGGGGGGGTGTTTGTGTCGGAGTGACTGGGTGGGGGGGTGTTTGTGTCGGAATGACTGGGAGTGGTGTTTGTGTCGAAGTAACTGGGGAGGGTGTTTTTGTCGGAGTGACTGGGGGTTTTCTGTCGGAGTAACTGGGGGGGTGGTGTTTGTGTCGGACTGACTGGGAGGGTGTTTGTCGGAGTGACTGGGGGGGGTGTTTGTGTCGGACTGACTGGGAGGGGTGTTTGTGTCGAAGTGACTGGGGGGGGGTGCTTCTGTCGGAGTGACTGGGAGGGGTGTTTGTGTCGAAGTAACTGGGAGGGGTGTTTGTGTCGGAGTGACTGGGGGGGGCTGTTTGTGTCGGAGTGACTGGGGGGGTGTTTCTTTCGGAGTGACTGGGGGGGTGTTTGTGTCGAAGTGACTGGGGGGCGTGTGTCGGACTGACTGGGCCGTGTGTGTCGAAGTGACTGGGGGGGTGTTTGTGTCGGAGTGACTGGGGGGGGTGTTTTTCTCGGAGTGACTGGGGGGGGGGTGTTTGTGTTGGAGTGACTGGGGGGTGTTTATCGGAGTGACTGGGGGGGTGTTTTTGTCAGAGTGACTGGGGGAGGTGTTTGTGTCGGAGTGACTGGGAGGGGTGTTTGTGTCGGAGTGACTGGGGGGGGTGTTCTTCTCGGAGTGACTGGGGGGGGCGGTGTTTGTGTTGGAGTGACTGGGGGGTGTTTGTCGGAGTGACTGGGGGGGTGTTTGTGTCGGAGTGACTTGGGGGGGTGTTTGAGTCAGAGTTACTGGTGGAGGGCGTTTGTCGGAGTGACTGGGGTGGGGGGGTGTTTGTGTCGGAGTGACTGGGAGGGTGTTTGTCAGAGTGACTAGGGGGTGTTTGTTTCGGAGTGACTGGGGGGGTGTTTGTGTCGGAGTGACTGCGGGGGTGATTGTGTCGGAGTGACTAAGGGGGTTGTTTGTGTCGGAGTGACTGGGGGGGGTGTTTGTGTCGGAGTGACTGGGGGGGTGTTTGTGTCGGAGTGACTGGGGGGGTGTTTGTGTCGGAGTGACTGGGGGGGTGTTTGTGTCGGAGTGACTGGGGGGGTGTTTGTGCCGGAGTGACTGGGGGTGGCTGTTTGTGTCGGAGTGACTGGGGGGGTGTTTGTGTCGGAGTGACTGGGGGGGTGTTTGTGTCGGAGTGATTGAGGGGGGTGTTTGTGTCAGAGTGACTGGGGGTGGGGTGTTTGTGTCGGAGTGACTGGGGCGGTGTTTCTGTCAGAGTGACTGGGGGGGTGTTTCTTTCGGAATGACTGGGGGGGAGTTTGTGTCGAAGTGACTGGGGGGGTGTTTGTGTCGGAGAGACTTGGGGGGGTGCGTGTCGGAGTGACTGGGAGGGGTGGTTGTGTCGAAGTGACTGGTGGGGGGTGCTTCTTTCGGAGTGACTGGGAGGGGTGTTTGTGTCGAAGTAACTGGGGGGGGGTGTTTTTGTCGGAGTGACTGGGGGGGTGTTTCTGTCAGAGTGACTGGGGGGGGGTGTTTGTGTCGGACTGACTGGGGGTGTGTGTGTGTTGGATTGACGGTGGGGGGTGTGCTTGTGTCGAAGTGACTGGGGGGGGTGTGTCGGACTGACTGGGGGGGGTGTGTCGGACTGACTGGGGGGTGTGTGTCGAAGTGACTGGGGGGGTGTCTGTCGGAGTGACTGGGGGAGGGGGGTCAGATGGACGGTGGGGTGTTTGTGTCGGAGTGACTTGGGGGGGTGTTTTTCTCGGAGTGACTGGGGGGCGGTGTTAGTGTTGGAGTGACTGGGGGGTGTTTGTCGGAGTGACTGGGGGGGTGTTTTTGTCAGAGTGACTGGGGGAGGTGTTTGTGTTCGAGTGACTGGGGGGGGTGTTTGTGTCGGAGTGATGGGGGGGTGTTATTCTCGGAGTGACTGAGGGGGGGGTGTTTGTGTTGGAGTGACTGGGGGGTGTTTGTCGGAGTGACTGGGGGGGGTGTTTGTGTCAGAGTGACTGGGGGGTGGTGTTTGTGTCGGAGTGACTGCGGGGGTGTTTGTGTCTGAGTGACTAGGGGGGTGTTTTTGTCGGAGTGACTGGGTGGGGTGTTTGTGTCGGAGTGACTGGGGGGCGTGTGTCGGACTGACTGGGGCGTGTGTGTCGAAGTGACTGGGGGGGTGTTTGTGTCGGAGTGACTGGGGGGCGTGTGTCGGACTGACTGGGGCGTGTGTGTCGAAGTGACTGGGGGGGTGCGTGTCGGAGTGACTGGGGGTGGTGTTTGTGTCGGACTGACTGGGAGGGGTGTTTGTGTTGAAGTGACTGGTGGGGGGTGCTTCTTTTGGAGTGACTGGGAGGGGTGTTTGTGTCGAAGTGACTGGCGGGGTGTTTCGGTCAGAGTGACTGGGGAGGGTGTTTGTGTCAGAGTGACTGGGCGAGGTGTTTGTGTCGGAGTGACTGGGGGGGGTGTTTGTGTCGGAGTGACTCGGGGGGTGTTTGTGTCGGAGTGACTGGCGGGGTGTTTCGGTCAGAGTGACTGGGGGGGGTGTTTGTGTCGGAGTGACTGGGGGTGTGTGTGTTGGATTGACGGTGGGGGGTGTTTGTGTTGAAGTGACTGGGGGGTGTGTTTGTGTCGAAGTGACTGGGGGGGTTGTTTGTGTTGGAGTGACTGGGAGCGTGTATCGGACTGAATGTGGGGCGTGTGTCGGAGTGACTGGGGGGGCTGTCTGTCGGAGTGACTGGGGGAGGGGGGTCAGATGGACGGTGGGGTGTTTGTGTCGAAGTGACTGGGGGTGGTATTTGTGTTGGAGTGACTGGGGGGGGTTGTTTATCGGAGTGACTGGGGGGGTGTTTTTGTCAGAGAGACTGGGGGAGGTGTTTGTGTCGGAGTGACTGGGGGTTGTTTATTGGAGTGACTGGGGGGGTGTTTTTGCCAGAGAGACTGGGAGGGGTGTTTGTGTCGAAGTAGCTGGGGGGGGTGTTTTTGTCGGAGTGTCTCGGGCGGGTGTTTTTGTCGGAGTGACTGGTGGGGCGTTTGTTTCGGAGAGACTGGGGGAGGTGCGTGTCGGAGTGACTGGGAGGGGTGTTTGTGTCAAAGTGGCTGGGGGGGGTGCGTGTCGGAGTGACTTGGGGGGGTGTCTGTGTCGGAGTGACTTGGGGGGGTGTTTGTGTCAGAGTTACTGGTGGGGGGCGTTTGTCGGAGTGACTGGGGTGTTTTTATCGGAGTGACTGGGGTGGGGGGGTGTTTGTGTCGGAGTGACTAGGAGGGTGTTTGTTGGAGTGACTAGGGGGTGTTTGTTCCGGAGTGACTGGGGGCGGCTGTTTGTGTCGGAGTGACTGGGGGAGTGTGTCGGAGTGACCGGGGGGGGGGTGTTTGTGTCGGAGTGATTGGGGGGGGTGTTTGTGTCAGAGTGACTGGGGGGGGGGTGTTTGTGTCGGAGTGACTGGGGGGGTGTTCGTGTCAGAGTGACTGGGGGGGTGTTTTTGTCGGAGTGTCTCGGGCGGGTGTTTTTGTCGGAGTGACTGGTGGGGCGTTTGTTTCGGAGAGACTGGGGGAGGTGCGTGTCGGAGTGACTGGGAGGGGTGTTTGTGTCAAAGTGGCTGGTGGGGGTGCGTGTCGGAGTGACTTGGGGGGGTGTCTGTGTCGGAGTGACTTGGGGGGGTGTTTGTGTCAGAGTTACTGGTGGGGGGCGTTTGTCGGAGTGACTGGGGTGTTTTTATCGGAGTGACTGGGGTGGGGGAGTGTTTGTGTCGGAGTGACTAGGAGGGTGTTTGTTGGAGTGACTGGGGGGGTGTTTGTTCCGGAGTGACTGGGGGCGGCTGTTTGTGTCGGAGTGACTGGGGGAGTGTGTCGGAGTGACCGGGGGGGGGTGTTTGTGTCGGAGTGATTGGGGGGGGTGTTTGTGTCGGAGTGACCGGGAGGGGTGTTTGTGTAGGAGTGACGGGGGGGGGGCTGTTTGTGTCGAAGTAACTGGGGGTTGTCTGTCGGAGAGACTAGGGGGGTGGGTGTTTATGTCGGAGTGACTTGGGATGGTCTGTCGGAGTAACTGGGGGGGGTTGTTTGTGTCGGAGTGACTGGGGCGGTGTTTGTCGGAGTGACTGGGGGGGTGTTTGTGTCGGAGTGAATGGGGGGGGTGTTTGTGTCGGAGAGACTTGGGGGGGTGTTTTTGTCGGAGTGACTGGGGGGTTGTTTGTGTCGGAGTGACTGGGGGGGGTGTTTGTGTCGGAGTGACTGGGGGGCGTGTGTCGGACTGACTGGGGCGTGTGTTTCGAAGTGACTGGGGGCGGTGTTTGTGTCGGAGAGTCTTGGGGGGGTGCGTGTCGGAGAGACTGGTGGGGGTGTTTGTGTCGGACTGACTGGGAGGGGTGTTTCTGCCAGAGTGACTGGGGGGGGTTTTCGTGTCGGAGTGACTGGGGGGCGTGTGTCGGACTGAATGTGGGGCGTGTGTCGGAGTGACTGGGGGGGTGTCTGTCGGAGTGACTGGGGGAGGGGGGTCAGATGGACGGTGGGGTGTTTGTGTCGGAGTGACTTGGGGGGTGTTTTTCTCGGAGTGACTGGGGGGGGGTGTTTGTGTCGGAGTGACTGGGGGGGGGTGTTTGTGTCGGAGTGACTGGGGGGGTGTTTGTGTTGGAGTGACTTGGGGGTGTTTGTGTCGGAGTGACTGGGGGGGGTGTTTGTGTCGGAGTGACTGGGGGGGTGTTTGTGTCGGAGTGACTGGGGGGTGTTTCTTTCGGAGTGACTGGGGGGGTGTTTGTGTCGAAGTGACTGGGGGGCGTGTTTGTGTCGGAGTGACTGGGGGGGGTGTTTGTGTCAAAGTGACTGGTGGGGGGTGCTTCTTTCGGAGTGACTGGGGGGGGTGTTTGTGTCGGAGTTACTGGGGGGGTGTTTCTTTCGGAGTGACTGGGGGGGGTGTTTGTGTCGGAGTGACCGGGAAGGGTGTTTGTGTAGGAAGTGACGGGGGGTGGCTGTTTGTGTCGAAGTAACTGGGGGTTGTCTGTCGGAGAGACTGGGGGGTGGGTGTTTGTGTCGGAGTGACTGGGGCGGTGTTTGTCGGAGTGACTGGGGGGGTTGTTTGTGTCGGAGTGACTGGGGGAGGTGTTTGTGTCGGAGTGACTGGGGGGCGTGTGTCGGACTGACTGGGGCGTGTGTGTCGAGGTGACTGGGGGGTGTTTGTGTCGGAGAGACTTGGGTGGGTGCGTGTCGGAGTGACTGGGGGGGGTGTTTGTGTCGGGACTGACTGGGAGGGGTGTTCGTGTCGAAGTGTCTGGGGGGGGTGCTTCTGTCGGAGTGACTGGGAGGGGTGTTTGTGTCGAAGTAACTGCGGAGGGTGTTTTTGTCGGAGTGACTGGGGGGGGTGTTTGTCGGAGTGACTGGGGGCGGCTGTTTGTGTCGGAGTGACTGGGGGAGTGTGTCAGAGTGACCGGGGGGGGGGTGTTTGTGTCGGAGTGATTGGAGGGGGTGTTTGTGTCAGAGTGACTGGGGGGGGGTGTTTGTGTCAGAGTGACTGGGGGGGGTGTTCGTGTCGGAGTGAATGGGGGCGTGTTTTTGTCGGAGTGACTGGGGGCGTGTCTGTCGGAGTGACTGGCGGGGGGTGTTTGTGTCGGAGTGACTGGGGGGTGTTTGTCGGAGTGACTGGGGGGTGTTTGTGTCGGAGTGACTGGGTGGGGGGGTGTTTGTGTCGGAATGACTGGGAGTGGTGTTTGTGTCGAAGTAACTGGGGAGGGTGTTTTTGTCGGAGTGACTGGGGGTTTTCTGTCGGAGTAACTGGGGGGTGGTGTTTGTGTCGGACTGACTGGGAGGGTGTTTGTCGGAGTGACTGGGGGGGTGTTTGTGTCGGACTGACTGGGAGGGGTGTTTGTGTCGAAGTGACTGGGGGGGGGTGCTTCTGTCGGAGTGACTGGGAGGGGTGTTTGTGTCGAAGTAACTGGGAGGGGTGTTTGTGTCGGAGTGACTGGGGGGGGCTGTTTGTGTCGGAGTGACTGGGGGGGTGTTTCTTTCGGAGTGACTGGGGGGGTGTTTGTGTCGAAGTGACTGGGGGGCGTGTGTCGGACTGACTGGGCCGTGTGTGTCGAAGTGACTGGGGGGGTGTTTGTGTCGGAGTGACTGGGGGGGGGTGTTTTTCTCGGAGTGACTGGGGGGGGGGTGTTTGTGTTGGAGTGACTGGGGGGTGTTTATCGGAGTGACTGGGGGGGTGTTTTTGTCAGAGTGACTGGGGGAGGTGTTTGTGTCGGAGTGACTGGGAGGGGTGTTTGTGTCGGAGTGACTGGGGGGGGTGTTCTTCTCGGAGTGACTGGGGGGGGCGGTGTTTGTGTTGGAGTGACTGGGGGGTGTTTGTCGGAGTGACTGGGGGGGTGTTTGTGTCGGAGTGACTTGGGGGGGTGTTTGAGTCAGAGTTACTGGTGGAGGGCGTTTGTCGGAGTGACTGGGGTGGGGGGGTGTTTGTGTCGGAGTGACTGGGAGGGTGTTTGTCAGAGTGACTAGGGGGTGTTTGTTTCGGAGTGACTGGGGGGGTGTTTGTGTCGGAGTGACTGCGGGGGTGATTGTGTCGGAGTGACTAAGGGGGTTGTTTGTGTCGGAGTGACTGGGGGGGGTGTTTGTGTCGGAGTGACTGGGGGGGTGTTTGTGTCGGAGTGACTGGGGGGGTGTTTGTGTCGGAGTGACTGGGGGGGTGTTTGTGTCGGAGTGACTGGGGGGGTGTTTGTGCCGGAGTGACTGGGGGTGGCTGTTTGTGTCGGAGTGACTGGGGGGTGTTTGTGTCGGAGTGACTGGGGGGGTGTTTGTGTCGGAGTGATTGAGGGGGGGTGTTTGTGTCAGAGTGACTGGGGGTGGGGTGTTTGTGTCGGAGTG
>NW_027599783.1:7500-21908 GCF_964194155.1 Cetorhinus maximus
GCAATTACCCTCCGACAGTGCGGTGCTCCCTCAGTACTGACCCTCCGATAGTGTGGCGCTCCCTCAGCACTGACCCTCCGACAGTGCGGCGCTCCCTCAGCACTGACCCTCCGACAGTGCGGCTCTCCCTCAGTACTGACTCTCCGACAGTGCGGCGCTCCCTCAGCAATTACCCTCCGACAGTGCGGTGCTCCCTCAGTACTGACCCTCCGATAGTGTGGCGCTCCCTCAGCACTGACCCTCCGACAGTGCGGCTCTCCCTCAGCATTGACCCTCCGACAGTGCGGCTCTCCCTCAGTACTGACTCTCCGACAGTGCGGCGCTCCCTCAGCACTGACCCTCCGACAGTGCGGCTCTCCCTCAGTACTGACCCTCCGACAGCGCGGCGCTCCCTCAGCAATTACCCTCCGACAGTGCGGCGCTCCCTCAGCACTGATTCTCCGACAGTGTGGCGCTCCCTCAGCACTGACCCTCCGACAGTGCGGCGCTCCCTCAGCACTGACCCTCCGACAGTGCGGCGCTCCCTCAGCACTGACCCTCCGACAGTGCGGCGCTCCCTCAGCACTGACCCTCCGACAGTGCGGCGCTCCCTCAGCACTGACCCTCCGACAGTGCGGCGCTCCCTCAGCACTGACCCTCCGACAGTGCGGCGCTCCCTCAGCACTGACCCTCCGACAGTGCGGCGCTCCCTCAGTACTGACCCTCCGACAGTGCGGCGCTCCCTCGCTAGTTGGAAGGAGACCGCACTGAGGGCGAATGCAGTTTGTACTCACTGGCACGGTTTCTGACATGTTCTGAAACAGCCCAGGACGTCTGCGGAGAATTCTTTGGATAACCGATAGTAGCAATGTCCTGGAAGTGGAGGAGTGGGAATGGAGGGAAGGGGGCAACTCGGAATATTATTCAGATTAACACAACCGAGAATCTGCAGCCAGAAGCCACATCAGCCTCAGCAATAGGCTGGCGAACCTCCGGCCTACTCACCTGAGCCTTAGCTACAGGCCCCAGAGCCTGCGACCTACTCAACTCTGCCTTAGCTACAGGCCCCAGGACCTGTTGCCTATTCAAATCAGCCTTAGCTACAGGCCCCAGAGCCTGGAGCCTACTCATCTCAGCCTTAGCTACAGGCCCCAGAGCCTGCGGCCTACTCAATTCAGCCTTAGCTACAGGCCCCAAAGCCTGCGGCCTACTCAACTCAGCCTTAGCTACAGGCCCCAAAACCTGCAGCCTACTCGAATCAGCCTTCGTTACAGGCCCCAGGGCCTGCAGCCTAAATATCTCTGCCTTAGCTACAGGCCCCAGTGTCTGCAGCCTACTCAAATCAGCTTTAGTTACAGGCCCCAGAGCATGTGGCATACTCAAATCAGCCTTAGCTACAGGCCCCAGAGCCTGTGGCCTACTCAAAGCAGCTTAAGCCACAGGTCCTAGAACCTGTAGCCTACTCATAGCCTTAGCTACAGGCCCCAGAGCCTGCTTCCAACTCAACTCAGCCTTAGTTACAGGCCCTAGAGCCTGCGGTCTGCTCAAATCAGCCTTGGCTACAGGCCCCAGAGCCTGTGGCCTACTCAACTCAGCCTTAGAAACAGGCCCCAGAGCCAGTGTCAGTCCGTGACTTACCCCAGGCGGTGTGCTTGTTGTAGTTGCAGTACTCAGCCCCAGGGGGTCGTGGGTAGAAGTAGTAGGCACAGCCGCAGCGAGAGACCATGGTGATCTGGAAGCAGGATCGAACACAGGCCTAAAGAGAAGGGAGAGAGCCAGAGAGAGAAAAGAGTCAGAACTGGGGTGGAGGGATAGAGGGAGCAGCCCGGGTTAACGCAAGCCGAGAGGCCTCAACACCAGGCCCGAGAGCCTGAGGCCTACCTATGTCAGCCTGAACAACAGGCCAAGGGCTTGGGGCCTAAATGTCAACCCTTGCAACAGGTATAGAGTCTAAGACCTAGATACGTCAGCCTGTGCAACAGGCCTGAGACCCTAAGGCCTATAGATATTAAGCAACCGGCCACAAGCCTGAGGCATACAAGCGCACCCTTGAGCAAAGGCCCAAGAGCCTGAGGCCTCCAGGTGCCAACCTTAACAACAGGCCAGAGAGCCCGATGCCTACAATCATCAACCCTAGCAACAGGTCAAGAGCCTGAGGCCTATGATCATCAACTTGAGCAACAGGCCTGAGAACCTAAGGCCTATGTAGGTCAACCACAGCAACAGGCCAAGGGCCTCAGGCCTACAGTCATCAACCCTAACTACAGGCCAAGGGCCTCAGGCCTACAGTCATCAACCCTAACAACAGGCCAAGGGCCTCAGGCCTACAAGCATCAAAGTGAGCAACAGGCCTGAGAACCTGAGGAGTCCACACATCAGCCTCAGTAACAGGCCAGAGAGCCTGCAGCCCACAAGGATCGACAATGAAGGTGAGCTCCCTGCTGCTGCAGGCCGGCCCTGTCTTTGAGGGTCACTCCCCCTGCTGGCACCAAGCCTCCTCCAGCCCCGCATTACCTGCTGGGTGTAGTCAGACATGTAGAGGTTTGGCACCCCAATCTCGCTCCCGTCCTGCGTGCAGTCGCTGTAGTCACCTCCCAGGCGAATCACCTCCTCCTGCAGCAGAACACAGGATGGGCAGAGGCTGGGGTGACTAATCACACCGGGAGGATAGACTGGCGTCAAGAGCAGTGAAAGGGAGAGAGAGACAGACAGGAATAGAGAGAGACAGAGAGAGAGAGACAGAGAGAGAGTGAGAGAGACAGAGAGAGAGAGAAAGACAGAGGGAGAGAGAGAGAGAGAGACAGAGAGAGAGACAGAGAGAGAGAGACAGAGAGAGAGAGAGAGACAGAGAGAGGGAGTGAGGAAGAGAGAAAGACAGAGGGAGAGAGAGAGAGACAGAGAGAGAGACAGAGAGAGAGAGAGAGACAGACAGAGAGAGTCAGAGAGAGACAGAGAGAGACAGGGAGGGAGAGAAAGAGAGAGACAGAGAGAGGGAGTGAGGAAGAGAGAAAGACAGAGGGAGAGAGACAGAGAGAGAGAGACAGAGTCAGAGAGAGAGAGAGACAGACAGAGAGAGAGAGACAGAAAGAGTCAGAGAGAGAGAGAGACAGAGAGAGCAAGGGAGACAGGGAGAGGGAGAGACACAGAGTGAGAGGGAGAGAGACAGAGATAGAGGCAGAGAGAGAAGGGGGGAGAGGCAGAAAGGGACAGAAAGAGGGAGAGAGACAAAGAGAAACAGAGACAGATTAAGAGAGACAGAAAGACAGAGAGAGAGGGAGAGAGATAGAAAGACAGAGAGAGAGGGAGAGAGACAGAGAGAGGGAGAGAGAGAGAGGGAGAGAGACAGAAAGAGAGAGACGTAGAGGCAGAGAGAGAGACAGACAGAGAAGGAGACAGGAAGAGAAAGAGAGGGAGAGGAACAGAAACAGAGAGAGAAAGAGGAAGGGAGGAGAGTCAGAAAGAGAGAGGGGAGAGCGAGAAAGAGATACACAGAAAGAGAGAGGAGAGATTCAAAGAGAGAGAGAGGAGAGTTTCAAAGAGAGAGAGAGACAGAGAGAGAGAGAGGAGAGATTCAAAGAGAGAGAGAGGGAGAGTGGTCCCTCCCTCTTTCTCAGGTCTCTGTTACTGACCTTCCTCATGCTAATGGATGTTTCCACACCCGGTCGAATATCAAAGCCTCCGTCCTCCATGAATGGGGCTTTATTCGGCTCATGAACCATCACCCGAGCACCAGCATCAGTGGAGAGCAGGGGGATATAATCATTCTGCTGGGTCTTCACCAGCAGACACAGGCCTGGAGAAGAGATCACAGGCAAGACTGGCAGTGTAGAGGGCGCTTTACTCTGTATCTAACCCCGTGCTGTACCTGTCCTGGGAGTGTTTGATGGGGACGGTGTAGAGGGAGCTTTCCTCTGTATCTAACCCCGTGCTGTGCCTGTCCTGGGAGTGTTTGATGGGGACAGTGTAGAGGGAGCTTTACTCTGTATCTAACCCCGTGCTGTTACTGTCCTGGGAGTGTTTGATGTGGACGGTGTAGAGGGAGCTTTACTCTGTATCTAACCCCGTGCTGTTACTGTCCTGGGAGTGTTTGATGTGGACGGTGTGGAGGGAGCTTTACTCTGTATCTAACCCCGTGCTGTACCTGTCCTGGGAGTGTTTGATGGGGACGGTGTAGAGGGAGCTTTACTCTGTATCTAACCCCGTGCTGTACCTGTCCTGGGAGTGTTTGATGGGGACAGTATAGAGGGAGCTTTAATCTCTATCTAACCCCGTGCTGTACCTGTCCTGGGAATGTTTGATGGGGACAATGTGGAGGGAGCTTTACTCTGTATCTAACCCCGTGCTGTACCTGTCCTGGGAGTGTTTGTTGGGGACGGTGTAGAGGGAGCTTTACTCTGTATCTAACCCCGTGCTGTACTTCTCCTGGGAGTGTCTGATGGGGACGGTGTAGAGGGAGCTATACTCTTGATTTTGTCTCTCTTACCGTTATCTTTCCCAGCTTTTGAAGTCTGCCACTGGTAGCTGCTGTTAATGCCATTAAACGTGTAACAGTTGCCATAGATTGGATGATTAAATGTTGTATAGTTACTGAAATTAGAGGGAGTGAGTGAGATACAAAGAGGAATCAGACCCCCTTTCCTTCCCTCTCCCCCTCTCTCTCTCCCTCTCTCTCTGTCTCTCTCTCTCCGTCTCTCTCTCTCTCCGTCTCTCTCTCTCTCCGTCTCTCTCTCTCTCTGTCTCTCTCTCTCTCCGTCTCTCTCTCTCTGTCTCTCTCTCTGTGTCTCTCGTCTCTCTTTGTCTCTGTCTCTCTCTCTGTCTCTATCTCCCTGTCTCTCTCTCTCTGTCTCTGTCTCTCTCTGTCTCTCTCTCTGTCTCTCTGTCTCTCTCTCTCCCCCCCTCTCTCTCTGTCTCTCCCTCTGTCCCCCTCTCTCTCTCTCTCTGTCTCTCTCAGTCTCTCATCTCTCTCTGCCTCTCTTGTTCTAAGAATTTGGGTGTAGTTAAGTTGGTCGTGTTAAGTTATTCATTGTCGCAGATGGTTCATTAGTTACTGCTTTAACCTATTTACGTAGCACTCTGTTTCTCCACGCTTGCTTCTACACACGTCTCTGTCCAACCTGACAGTGACCCCTGTCGGGTCATGTGTTCCCTTCCATAATCGTGTTGGCGCTACTGCACTCAGTCCCACGTTGATCCTTTATATTCCACACCCTTATACTACACCTCCCCCTAAGTTTTTACTCCTCGTTTTTACAAGCTGTGTCAGTTTACCCCGCGGAGTTACACCATTGGTGCTTCCCCCATCTGCCCCCATCATGTCCGCTGAGTTCATAGGCTGAGGGGGTCTCGAGGCCACAGCACCCCTTCAGATCGTGGTCCACTCTGCTGTCGAGGGGTTAGGCCGGGGGTGGGGGGAGAGACTGCTTGTCTCTGACAGGGCAGGGAAACTTTCATTGAATCAGAGGCTGTTCTGACATCTGGCCGCCTTTTTTCTTTCCATGACATTGAGTCGCTCTCCGTCGAACCCCCCGCTTGTAGTGGCAGAAGAGGGGGTTGGGGGGTGCTGATTGAACCCCATTAATTAGGGGCCGGGTGGACTCTGGGGCTCGCCCCCTCTAAGGTGCCACTTTCCCTTCTTCCTCCCTGCCTTCACTCTTCCCGCCAGGGTGGGCAGGGGGGTTGGTGCAGGGGGACCGGGAGGCGACTTGGTCACGAGGTCACCTTTGCTTGTTTGGCCGCTGGGGCCATCAAGGGGTGCCCGGTCCCGGCTCGGCGCGGGCGGCACTGTCGCTGCCGGCTGGGCAGTCGCGGCGTCTGCTCCGTGGCCTCGGCGGGCCCAACCCGCACGGCGGTGGGTGGGCGGGGGAGGGGCGTAAAACCGTGTGAGGAGACGTCCCGTTGCGCGGTATTTCGCTCGGCGGTCGTACGAGGATGAAGCGGGCGATCGAGCGCATTGACGGCGCAGTTCGTGGGGCCCGTCGACCCCTGACGCTTGGAGGGGAGCGGGCGAAGTGTCCGGGCGCCATCTACATTTTTCTCTTGGAGCTACCTTGTGATTTCTTTTGTTGCTTGGAGGCCGACATGCTCCCTGGGTGCTCAGCGGGAGCGCTCGCCCATGGCTCCGGGATCATGCCTGGGACCGGAAATCGGACCCCTTCCGGCCCGTTCGAGTGGCGAGTCCGCCCCTCGTCGCCAGAGGCCCCTCGGCCCGCGCCTGACAACCTGGGCACCCTTTTCCGAGGCCTCAGATCCTCCTCCGCATGAAGCCCGTCTGGGAGCGCGCCCTCCGCCGCACCCACAATTATTCTACCCCTGACTAGCTCGGGTTTCAGCTCCGCCCTAATCGCCGTCTCCTGCGGCTCGTCGTTGAAGGGGGTCGACCAGTTCCCCTGGCTGCCGGACGGCGTTCCTTGCATTTAGCCCTTCTAGTTACTGCTGAGGTTAAAAGGAGCTTCGAATGATTTTAAAGCATTTTTTGCAGGGTATGTGCCACTTCCCTGTCGAGCTGTTATATCGTCGGCTGCAGGGCCCACCGAATATAGCAATGTGGTGACCTGTTCATCTTCTGTCCTGCTATCGGTCCAGACTTGAAGCAATCATGTATCCAAGGGGTCAATTTCTCCGAAAGTCCCCAATTTGCTTGTTGATCTGGGCCTCAGATGAGTCCAAATGGACTTGGGAGGGCAGATTTCTGATCCCTCATTAATATTTTCAGCTCGTGGAACCGTTCTGGAAATCCAAGATGGCGCCGCCGTACACACCTTCCCAAAGGGTTTTCCTGTGCTAGCCGGACTTGCGCTGTCCAGGAATTGTAAATTTGTTGCTCAACCCCCTCCCTCTCGGTATTGAAGCCACACTTCCACGCGATTGGGTGGATTCTCCCGCTGCAGCGAGGATTCCAAGTTCCGCCTTCAGCTTCCAAGCCTTTCTTTGGAGCATTTCTCTGGCAATTTCCACCTGCCCCTCTCTGCTTCTTGAGCTCTTCTTGATTTATTTTATTTTCCTTCAGGCTTCCAGGATTTTTGTTTTCCCTTAGGCGGGGCGGTGGTCTCGGCGAGGTTCTGAGTTGTCTGAATCGCTGCCACCATGTTGCACGGAGCTGGGTGACGTTGGGCGGGTTCGTTAAGGAATTCAGAGTCTTGGATGATTCAAGGGTCAGTATTTATGGATGACGAGAAACTGCACACAGAGGTACAGTATAGGTCCAGGCTGTGAGCTGTCTCCATGCTTGCTTCTACACACGTCTCGGTCTAACCCGGCACTGAGCCCCGGGTGCGAGTCATGTGTTCTCTTAGATCACTGTGTGGGCGGTACTGTGCACAGTCCCACATTAACCCTTTATGTGCCAGACACTTAACCTACATCTCCCTCTCTCTCTTTCTCTCTCTCTGTCTCTTTCTGTCTCTCTCTGTCTCTGTCTTGCTCTATCTCTTTCTCTGTTTCTGTCTGTCATGCAGCCTCTCTCCCTGTCTGTCTGTCTGTCTCTCTCCATCTCTAACTCTGTCTCTGTCTCTCTGTCTCACTCTTTCTCTGTCACTGTCTCTCTATCGCTATCTCTCTGTCTGTCTCTCTCTCTCTCTCCCTTGATCTCTGTCTGTCTGTCTGTCTGTCTCTCTCTCTCTGACTGTCTTTCCCTCCCTCTCCCTTTCTATCGCGCTCTCTGCCTCTCTCTCTGTCTCTCTCCCTGTCCATCTCACTCTGTCTCTCTGTCTGTCTCTCATTCTCACTCGCTCTCTCTCTGTTTCCCTCTCTCTTCCTGTCTCCCTCTCTCTCATTCTCTCACTCTCTCTGTCTCTTTGTATCTCTTACTCTGTTTCTCCCTCATCCTCTCTCTCTGTCTCTTTCTATGTCTCTCTATCGCTATCTCTCTATCTCTCTCTCACACACACTCTCTCTCTCTGCCTGTCTGTCTCTCTCTCTCTCGCTGATTGTCTTTCTCTCCCTCTCTCTTTCTATTGCTCTGTCTGTCTGTCTGTCTCTCCCTCTGTCTCTCTCCCTGTCTCCCTCACTCTCTCTCTCTGACTCTGTCTGTCTCTCATTATCTCTATCTCTCTCTCGCTATCTCTCTCTGCTTCTCTCTCATTCTCTCTCTGTCTGTCTCTCTCTGTGTCTCCCTCATTATTTCTATCTCTCTCTCTGTCTCTCTCTCATTCTCTCTCCATCTCTGTCTCTCTCTCTGTCTCTCTCTCATTATCTCTATCTCTCTCTCTATCTCTCTCTGTTTCTCTCTCATTCTCTCTCCGTCTCGGTCTCTCTCTGTGTCTCTCTCCCTCATTATTTCTATCTCTCTCTGTCTCTCTCTCTCTCTCTGTCTCTCTCTCTCTGTCTCACTCTCTCTCTCTGTCTCTCTCTCTCTCTGTCTCTCTCTCTCTCACTCCTCCTCTCTGACTCTCTCACCCTCACCCTCTCTTTCTCCCCCCCGCTCCCTCTCCCTCGCTAGTCCCCTCCCCCACCCCGACAGTGCCCCCTCGCTCACCTCTTCCCACACGACCAGCCGTTGAACTTGCAGTCAAAGATGAAGTCGGCGAAGTGAGCCTCGGCCAGGGGTCCCGGCACCCTGGGGACCCGGGCCATCACGTTGACGTAGTGGAAGGTGTACCACTCGCGCACCGCGTCCACCCCGGACGAGTGCCAGTTGTAGAAGCAGTCGCCTCCGGTCTCGTTACACTGGGGAGAGGGGGGGAAGGGGAACAGGATCAGAGCGAACCCGAAATCAGACCACCCGTCCGACGGGGTCAGAATTCAAACCGTCCCGACGCGCAGCCACCTCCAGGGGGAGGTAGAAACGAGGGGCAGGCGCCGGCCCACCCAGTCGAATAGCCGGTGAAAATTTCACCCAAGCTGTCAGATCGGACGGAGCGGGCGCCACCCGCCCGATGGGGTCAGAATTTGAATCGTCCCGACGCGCAGCCACCTCCAGGGGGAGGTAGAAACGAGGGGCAGGCGCCGGCCCACCCAGTCGAATAGCCGGTGAAAATTTCACCCAAGCTGTCAGATCGGACGGAGCGGGCGCCACCCGCCCGACGGGTCAGAATTCGAATCGTCCCGACGCGCAGCCACCTCCAGGGGGAGGTAGAAACGAGGGGCAGGCGCCGGCCCACCCAGTCGAATAGCCGGTGAAAATTTCACCCAAGCTGGCGACGCTTCATACCAGCTCCTCTGACAGAACATCATATCCCCACCCACCGGCTCCCAGCCCCCACCGATCTCCTCAAAACCAACCGGGGCACCCGCGCAGTCCGGCCCCCCTCACCCCCCCCCGTGACTCACCAGCTCGAAGCCGATCTTCCAGGAGCTGTTCCTGCTCAGGGGCGGGTTGTGCAGCCAGGCCCCGCGGCTGCTGGCGTTGGTCGCCGGGGCGCGCCGGGGGCTGATCTCGAGCGCCGGGCCGCGCCGCCTGCCCAGGTCGATCAGCCGCAGCCCCAGCCGGGGCGGGAAGGCGTCCCGCCGCCGGGGGGAGGGGGCGGGGGGAGGGCCGGACCCTGGGGAGGGGCGCTTGTAGCCGTAGAGGGCGTAGAGGGCCTCCTCGGTCAACTGGTCCAGCTCATGCAGGTCGTTCCGAACAGCCTTGTATCTGGAATTAAAGGAAAACTCGGGTCAGAGAGGAGGGAGATTTACTCTCTATCTAACCCCGTGCTGTACCTGTCCTGGGAGTGTTTGATGGGGACGGTGTAGAGGGAGCTTTACTCTGTATCTAACCCCGTGCTGTACCTGTCCTGGGAGTGTTTGATGGGGACAGTGTAGAGGGAGATTTACTCTGTATCTAACCCCGTGCTGTACCTGTCCTGGGAGTGTTTGATGGGGACAGTGTAGAGGGAGCTTTACTCTGTATCTAACCCCGTGCTGTACCTGTCCTGGGAGTGTTTGATGGGGACAGTGTAGAGGGAGCTTTACTCTGTATCTAACCCTGTGCTGTACCTGTCCTGGGAGTGTTTGATGGGGACAGTGTAGAGGGAGCTTTACTCTGTATCTAACCCCGTGCTGTGCCTGTCCTGGGAGTGTTTGATGGAGAGGGTGTAGAGGGAGCTTTACTCTGTATCTAACCCTGTGCTGTACCTGTCCTGGGAGTGTTTGATGGGGACAGTGTAGAGGGAGCTTTACTCTGTATCTAACCCCGTGCTGTGCCTGTCCTGGGAGTGTTTGATGGAGAGGGTGTAGAGGGAGCTTTACTCTGTATCTAACCCTGTGCTGTACCTGTCCTGGGAGTGTTTGATGGGGACAGTGTAGAGGGAGCTTTACTCTGTATCTAACCCCGTGCTGTACCTGTCCTGGGAGTGTTTGATGGGGACGGTGTAGAGGGAGAGTTACCTGTAGGGGTTGAGTGTACAGATGGTGACTGCCGGGAATTTCAGTGTCCTGGTGTCCACGCTCAGTTGGATGCTCACTGGGAACTGTCAGTACTGCTGGAAGATGATTCCGAATTGCCAGTACATTACTCCCACGCTGAGGGCCAGCACCGCTGCCCAGAAGCTCGTCTTCATCCGATTGCGTTCGGAGCAGATGAGTCTCACAGCTCCGTGCACGGTCGTGTTGCTGCAGAAGAAGAGCAGGAGCTCCCGGTAGGTGCGAGGGAACTCAAACCAGCCCTCGCCACCCTCCTCCTCGCCTGCCTCCTGTTTGTCCGTCATTCCGGCAATCTGTAAAAGGGCAGAGAGGGAGAGAGAGTTAGACAGAGGGCGAGAGAGAGAGACAGAGAGACAGAGAGAGAGAGAGAGAGACACACAGAGAGAGAGAGAGAGACAGAGAGAGAGAGTTAGAGACAGAGGCAGAGACAGGGAGAGACAGAGAGAGAGAGAGAGAGGCAGAGACAGAGAGAGAGAGAGACAGAGAGAGAGAGTTAGAGAGAGAGAGAGGCAGAGAGGGAGAGACAGAGAGAGGGAGAGACAGAGAGAGAGTCGGAGAGAGAGTCGGAGAGAGAGAGAGAGAGACACAGAGAGAGAGACAGGGAGAGACAGATGGACGGAGAGAGACAGAGAGAGAGAGTTAGAGAGAGACAGAGTGAGAGAGAGAGATAGAAAGAAACTGAGAGAGATTGAAAGTGACAGAGAGCGAGAGTTAGAGAGAGAGAGCGTCTGAGAGAGAAAGAGAGAGAGAGACAGAGAGTGAGAGTGACAGAGAGAGAGAGACAGAGGCAGAGACAGAGAGAGAGAGAGACAGAGAGAGAGAGAGACAGACAGAAAGAGAGACAGAGTGAGAGGGAGGGAGAAAGAGAGAGACAGGGAGAGAGAAACAGCGAGAGGGAGGGATATTCAAAGTGACAGTGAGTGAGAGAGAGAGAGAGGGAGTGACAGAGAGAGATAGAGAGAGAAAGAGAGAAATAGTGAGATAGAGAGACAGGCAAAGAGAAAGAGGGAGACAGAGAGAGAGAGAGTTAGAGAGAGAGACAGAGAGTGAGTTACAGAGAGTGAGTTAAGGAGAGAGTTAGAGAGAGAGACAGAGAGAGAGAGACAGGGAGAGAGACAGAGACAAAGGCAGAGACAGGGAGAGACAGAGAGAGAGAGACAGAGAGAGAGAGACAGAGAGAGAGAGACAGAGAGAGAGAGACAGAGAGAGAGAGAGAGAGAGAGAGAGACAGAGAGAGAGAGAGAGACAGAGAGAGAGAGTTAGAGACAGAGGCAGAGACAGGGAGAGAGAGAGAGAGTTAGAGAGAGAGAGAGAGACAGAGAGAGAGGCAGAGACAGGGAGAGAGACAGAGAGAGAGAGAGAGAGAGAGGCAGATACAGAGAGAGAGAGAGACAGAGAGAGAGAGGCAGAGAGAGAGTTAGGGAGAGAGAGTTAGGGAGAGAGGGAGAGACAGAGAGAGGGAGAGACAGAGAGAGAGTCGGAGAGAGAGTCGGAGAGAGAGTCGGAGAGAGAGAGAGAGACACAGAGAGAGAGACAGGGAGAGACAGATAGACGGAGAGAGACAGAGAGAGAGAGTTAGAGAGAGACAGAGTGAGAGAGAGAGATAGAAAGAAACTGAGAGAGAGAGATTGAAAGTGACAGAGAGCGAGAGTTAGAGAGAGAGAGCGTCTGAGAGAGAAAGAGAGAGAGACAGAGAGTGAGAGTGACAGAGAGAGAGAGACAGAGGCAGAGACAGAGAGAGAGAGGGACAGAGAGAGAGAGAGACAGACAGAAAGAGAGACAGAGTGAGAGGGAGGGAGAAAGAGAGAGACAGGGAGAGAGAAACAGCGAGAGGGAGGGATATTCAAAGTGACAGTGAGTGAGAGAGAGAGAGAGAGGGAGTGACAGAGAGAGAGATAGAGAGAGAAATAGTGAGATAGAGAGACAGGCAAAGAGAAAGAGGGAGACAGAGAGAGAGAGAGTTAGAGAGAGAGACAGAGAGTGAGTTACAGAGAGTGAGTTAAGGAGAGAGTTAGAGAGAGAGACAGAGAGAGAGAGACAGGGAGAGAGACAGAGACAAAGGCAGAGACAGGGAGAGACAGAGAGAAAGAGACAGAGAGAGAGACAGAGAGAGAGAGACAGAGAGAGAGAGAGACAGGAAGAGAGAGTTAGAGAGAGACAGAGGCAGAGACAGGGAGAGACAGAGAGAGAGTTAGAGAGAGAGAGAGAGACAGACAGACAGACAGAGAGAGACAGGGAGAGAGAGTTAGAGAGAGAGAGAGTTAGAGAGAGAGAGAGTTAGAGAGAGAGAGGGAGAGACAGAGAGAGAGTCGGAGAGAGAGAGAGAAAGAGAGAGGGACAGCGAGAGACGGAGAGACAGATGGACGGAGAGGGAGACAGAGAGAGAGAGTTAGAGAGAGACAGAGAGAGAGAGATAGAAAGAAACAGTGAGAGAGAGAGAGATTGAAAGTGACAGAGAGCGAGAGTTAGAGAGAGAGAGCGTCTGAGAGAGAAAGAGAGAGAGAGAGAGAGTGACAGAGACAGAGAGAGAGAGACAGACAGAAAGAGAGACAGTGAGAGGGAGGGAGAAAGAGAGAGACAGAAACAGAGCAAGAGAGAGATTGAAAGTAACAGAGAGCAAGAGAGTTCAAGAGAGAGAGACAGGAAGAGAGAAATAGCGAGAGGGAGGGATATTCAAAGTGACAGTGAGTGAGAGAGAGAGAGAGGGAGTGACAGAGAGAGATAGAGAGAGAAAGAGAGAAATAGTGAGATAGAGAGACAGGCAGAGAGAGAGGGAGACAGAGCGAGAGAGAGAGAGTTAGAGAGAGAGAGACAGAGAGAGAGTGAGTTACAGAGAGTGAGTTAGAGAGAGAGACAGGGAGAGAGAGAGACAGGGAGAGAGAGAGACAGGGAGAGAGAGAGAGACAGGGAGAGAGAGAGTCAGAGAGGGAGGGACAGAGAGAGAGACAAACAGAATGAGACAGGGAGAGAGAGAGTCAGAGAATGAGGGACAGAGAGAAACAAACAGAGAGAGGCAGGGAGAGAGTCAGAGAGGGAGGGACAGAGAGAGACAGAGAGGGATAGAGATTTAGAAAGAGAAAGGTGAGAGAGAGAAACAGCAAAAGAGAGAGAGAGAGTGAAGGTGACAGGGAGAGATAGACAGAGCAAGAGAAACAAAGAGCGAAAGAGAGGGAGAGATAGGGAGAGAGAGACCGAGGAGGGACAGGGAAAGAATCAGAGAGAGAGGGAGGGAATAGACAGAGGCTTTCTCTCTCTCTCGGTCTGTCTCTGTCCCACTCTCTCTCTCAATCTCCCTCTATTCCTCTCTCTGTCTCTCGCTCTCTCTCTCCCTCTCTCTGTCCGTCTCTCTCCCATTCTCCCTCCCAGTCTCTCTCTCTCTCTGTCTCTGTCTCGTTCTCTCATTGTCCGTCTTGCTCCCTGTCTCGCTCCCTGTCTCTCTCACTGTCTCTCTCACTGTCTCTCTCTCTGTCTCTCTCTCACTGTCTCTATCTCTGTCTCTCTCTCACTGTCTCTATCTCTGTCTCTCTCTCTCTCTCTCTCTGTCTCTCTCTCTCTTTCTGTCTCTCTCTCAGTCTCTGTCTGTCTGTCTCTCTCTCTGTCTCTCTCTCTCTCTGTCTCTCTCTCTGTATCTCACCTGTTCTCTCCCTGGGCTGTTCTGTTCCTGACTTTGATCTGGTTTATTTGCTGGTTGGGTTTAAGGAGCTGGAAATGAACCAGGGCTAACTGGACACCCAGAACAGAGAGAGAGAGAGAGAGAGAGCGAGACAGGGAGAGAGAGAGAGAGAGACAGGGAGAGAGAGAGAGAGAAAGAGACTGAGAGAGATAGAGACAGAGAGAGAGAGACAGAGAGAAAGACTGAGCGAGACAGGGAGACAGGGAGACAGAGAGAGAGAAAGACTGAGAGAGAGAGAGAGAGACAGAGAGAGAGAGACAGAGGGATAGAGACAAGGGAGACTCTCTCTGTCTCTGTTGCTCTCTCTGTCTGTCTCTCTCTCTCTGTCTCTGTCTCTCTCTCTCTCTCTCTCTCTCTCTGTCTCTATCTCGCTCAGTCTCTCTCTCTCTCTCTCCCTGTCTCACTCCCTCTCTCT
>NW_027599784.1:0-21895 GCF_964194155.1 Cetorhinus maximus
GAACGCATTCGGCCAATGCTGATAAACTTGAAAGGTAGGAGTTGAGAGAATTCAGTAACCCTTGGTCACTTTTCTCTCTCTCTCTCCTCGGAGTTAGAGGGTCAAGGGTTTGAGACCCCACTCCAGAGACTTGAGCCCCTTGATCCAGCCCAACGTTCCCCAATATCAGTACTGAGGGAGTGGCCCACTGTTGGAGGGTCAGTGCTGAGGGAGTGCCGCACTGTCAGAGGGTCAGTGCTGAGGGAGTGCCGCACTGTCGGAGGGTCAGTACTGAGGAAGCGCCGCACTGTCGGAGGGTCAGTACTGAGGGAGCGCCGCACTGTCGGAGGGTCAGTACTGAGGGAGCGCAGCACTGTCGGAGGGTCAGTGCTGAGGGAGTGCCGCACTGTCGGAGGGTCAGTGCTGAGGGAGCGCCGCATTGTCAGAGGGTCAGTACTGAGGGAGCGCCGCACTGTCGGAGGGTCAGTACTGAGGGAGTGCCGCACTGTCGGAGGGTCAGTACTGAGGGAGTGCCGCACTGTCGGAGGGTCAGTACTGAGGGAGTGCCGCACTGTTGGAGGGTCAGTACTGAGGGAGCGCCGCACTGTCGGAGGGTCAGTACTGAGGGAGTGCCGCACTGTCGGAGGGTCGGTACTGAGGGAGCGCCGCACTGTTGGAGGGTCAGTGCTGAGGGAATGCCGCACTGTCAGAGGGTCAGTACTGAGGAAGCGCCGCACTGTCGGAGGGTCAGTACTGAGGGAGTGCCGCACTATTGGAGGGTCAGTACTGAGGGAGCGCCGCACTGTTGGAGGGTCAGTACTGAGGGAGTGCCGCACTGTTGGAGGGTCAGTACTGAGGGAGCGCTATTGGAAGAAGGGTGGGTGGGTTGTGGGAGGGGGATTTCTCCTCGATGTCCTGGGGGGTGAATGATTTTCCCTCTACCAACATCAGTGAAAAAAACACGATGACCGGAGTCATTGTCATGTTGCTTTTTGTGGGATCTTGCTGTGCTCAAGTTGGCTGTCACGTTTCCTACATCACAACAGTGAGCACAGTTGAAAAGTCCTTCATTGGCTGTGAAACACTTTGGGACATCCGGCCTGTCCTGGCTGCTGGAGCCTGTACTCCAGTGGACAGTGACCCGGGTCGGAGCGGTCAGTAAATGTGGAGGGAGCGAGGGTCAGAGGGCAGTGAGCGATATGAAGGCTGGTGTGTGTTTCTTGTTTCCAGGCCATTAATAAAGCGATTCAGAAAGACCACGAGGAGTTCAACATCGGAGTGCTGGATATTTACGGATTCGAGATCTTCCAGGTAACATTCCCGGTGTTTCCCTGGGGTCACTGTCCCCTCCCCCTGACCCCCGACCCTCTGACCCCCGACCCTCTGACCCCCGACCCTCTGACCCCCGACCCTCTGACCCCCGACCCTCTGACCCCCGACCCTCTGACCCCCGACCCTCTGACCCCCGACGCTCTGACCCCCGACGCTCTGACCCCGACGCTCTGACCCCCGACCCACTCCCCCTGACCCACTCCCCCTGACCCACTCCCCCTCCCCCCGGTCCCCTCCCCCCCGACCCTGACCCCCGACCCCCTCCTCGTGACCCCCTCCCCTGGTCCCTCTCCACCCGACCCCCTCTCCCCCCCGACCCCCTCTCCCCCCCGACCCCCTCCCCCCCCGACCCCCTCTCCCCCCCGACCCCCTCTCCCCCCCCGACCCCCTCTCCCCCCCGACCCCCTCTCCCCCCCCGACCCCCTCTCTCATCCCCTCTCCATGTCCTGTCGCCCCGGTCCCCTCCCGCCTCCTTGTCATCCTTTCTCTGCCCCCACCCTCTGCCCTCTCTCTCCCCCCCTCTCTCTCTCCCTCTCTCTCTCTCCCCCGCTGGGCCCTCCCTGTAACCGGCCTATTTGTTTTTTCCTAGAAAAATGGTTTTGAGCAGTTCTGCATTACTTTGTGAATGAGAAGCTGCAGCAGATTTTCATCGAGCTGTGTGACTCTGAAGGCCGAGCAGGTGAGGCTCCCCTGGCTGAATAGCTGTCACAGCGACAGCGATTTAAACCAGGCGATAAAACAGAGGGTCATGGGAGAGTTCGGCGCAGTGTTGACCATTAACTAGGGACTGATCACCGGGTGGGAAATTCACCCCCAACCCCCCTCCCCTCCCCTCCCCCCAGGGTACTGAGTCCCACACAGACTGCCAGCATGGTCCTGAGGCCGGGCCTTTCTCTCACTGACCCCCTGGGTCCTGGTGCCCCCTATGCTGAATGAGTCTGTTACTGACCCCCTGGGTCCTGGTGCCCTCCACACTGAGGGGTCCATCACTGACCCCCTGGGTCCATCACCGACCCCCTGGGTCCTAGTGCCCCCTATGCTGAATGAGTCTGTTACTGACCCCCTGGGTCCTGGTGCCCTCCATAATGCGAGGGTCCATCACTGATCCATGGGTCCTGGTGCCCTCTACATGAGTGGGTAACTGTCACTGATTCCACTGGGTCCTGGTGCCCTCTACATGAGTGGGTAACTGTCACTGATCCACTGGGTCCTGGTGCCCTCTACATGAGTGGGTAACTGTCACTGATCCACTGGGTCCTGGTGCCCTCCACACGTAGGGGTAACTGTCACTGATCCACTGGGTCCTGGTGCCCTCGACATGTGGGGGTAACTGTCACTAATCCAGTGGGTCCTGGTGCCTTCCGCACTATTTGTGTCCATCACTGACCCCCTGGGTCCTGGTGCCCTCCATACTGAGAGTGTCCGCCACTGATCCAATGGCCCTCCACACCTGGGGGTAACTGTCAATGATCCACTGGGTCCTAGTGCCTTCCACATATTATGTTAACTGTCACGGATCCACTGGGTCCTAGTGCCCTCCATACACCGAGTGCCTGTCTTGAACGAAGGTTGTGATGCTGGTTGTTTTGAACTGTGTGAAGCCTCCGGGTTTAATTCTGCCGCCAAACCGTTCTGTTTTCTTCCGAGGCAGGAAGAGTATGAGAGGGGATAAAATGGACGCCCATCGAATACTTCAACAACAAGGTGGTCTGCGATCTCATTGAGAACAAGGTGAGGAGTCCTGGGTCTCTCCGCGGAGGGGAGGGAGGGGTCTCTGAGGGGGAGAGCCAGGAGCTGAGAGGGAGCCTCCTTCCCCCACCCCCACCCCACCCCCCTCTTTACCTGATGTGGTCAGGAATCCATGCCCTGACAACACCCCACCCCACGCCCCAGAGCCACCGACGACTGACTCCATGGCGACGCACCCCATGGTGGAGCAGCCTCTGTCGCCCAATTGGAGCCCCCTGCCTCCCTCATTTTAAAATAAATTGCCTCAGCCCCTCCAACCCGCCCCCTCTCAGGCATTGGCCAAAGCAGTTGACTGAGGTGGGGGAGTGGGGCGAGGGGGTTGGGGTGGCGGGGGAATGGAGAAGAGAGGAGGGGAGGGGTGGGGGAATGAGGAGGGGGCGAACGGTTTTGGGGGCAGGGAGGCGGAGGAAGGGAGTGAGGAGGAAGGACAGAGTTGGGGGAGGGGCATGGAGAGAGGGGAGGTGGGGGAACGTGAGGAGGAGGAACGGTTGGGGGGGCAGAGAGGGGGCGAAGTGGCAGGGTGGGCACTGGTGAGGAAGGACAAGAGTGGGCGAGGGGTGGGGGATGGAGAGGTGAGGGGTGGGGGAATGGAGGGGTGAGGGGTGGGGGATGGAGGGGTGAGGGGTGGGGGATGGAGGGGTGAGGGGTGGGGGATGGAGGGGTGAGGGGTGGGGGATGGAGGGGTGAGGGGTGGGGGATGGAGGGGTGAGGGGTGGGGGATGGAGGGGTGAGGGGTGGAGGTTGGAGAGGTGAGGGGTGGGGGATGGAGGGGTGGGGGATGGAGGGGTGAGGGGTGGGGGATGGAGGGGTGAGGGGTGGGGGATGGAGGGGTGAGGGGTGGGGGATGGAGGGGTGAGGGGTGGGGGATGGAGGGGTGAGGGGTGGGGGATGGAGGGGTGAGGGGTGGGGGATGGAGGGGTGAGGGGTGGGGGTTGGAGAGGAGGGAGGGAGGAGGGGCGGAGGGAGATGGAGGGACTGATACATTGCTCCTGATTTCTCCTCTCTGTCTGTGTAGAGCCCGCCGGGGATAGTCTGTATCTTGGACGATGTGTGCGCCACCATGCACGCCAAGGGTGAAGGGGCCGACCAGACCCTGCTCCAAAAGTTACAGTCGCAGATAGGGACCCACGAACACTTCAACAGCTGGAATAAAGGCTTCATCATCCATCACTATGCAGGCAAGGTGATGAACGGGGGCGGGGGAGGGGACGCGGGTGGTGAGGTGAGGCCGGGGGGACGCGCGGGCACCCAGAGCTTTAAACACTCACCCAAGTACCACGTGTCAGGCGGGGGAGAGGGAGGGAGCTGGGCGGGGTGGATTTCCACAGCTGGAGCTGGTGATGGCATAGTAACCTGTGGCCAGGAGCCGGCAGTTGCTTGGCAGCCTGTTGCCTGGAGCCGGCGGTTGCTTGGCAGCCTGTTGCCTGGAGCCGGCGGTTGCTTGGCAGCCTGTTGCCTGGAGCCGGCAGTTGCTTGGCAGCCTGTTGCCTGGAGCCGGCGGTTGCTTGGCAGCCTGTTGCCTGGAGCCGGCGGTTGCTTGGCAGCCTGTTGCCTGGAGCCGGCGGTTGCTTGGCAGCCTGTTGCCTGGAGCCGGCGGTTGCTTGGCAGCCTGTTGCCTCGAGCCGGCGGTTGCTTGGCAGCCTGTTGCCTCGAGCCGGCGGTTGCTTGGCAACCAGTTGGTTCGAGCCGGTGGTTGCCGGGTTACCAGTTGGATGGAGTTGGCGGTTGCCGGGTTACCAGTTGGATGGAGCTGGCGGTTGCCGGGTTACCTGTTGGAAGGAGCTGGTGGTTGCCCGGTTACCTGTTGGATGGTGCTGGTGGTTGCCCGGTTACCTGTTGGATGGAGCTGGTGGTTGCTCGGTTTCCTGTTTGATGGTGCTGGTGGTTGCTGGGTTACCTGTTTGACGGTGCTGGTGGTTGCTGGGTTACCTGTTGGACGATGCTGGTGGTTGCCGGGTTACCAGTTGGACGGAGCTGGTGGTTGCCGGGTTACCAGTTGGGTGGAGCTGGTGGTTGCCGGGTTACCTGTTGGACGGAACTGGTGGTTGCCGGGTTACCAGTTGGACGGAGCTGGTGGTTGCCGGGTTACCAGTTGGACGGAGCTGGTGGTTGCCGGGTTACCAGTTGGACGGAGCTGGTGGTTGCCGGGTTACCAGTTGGACGGAGCTGGTGGTGCCGGGTTACCGGTTGGATGGAGCTGGGCATCCAAAAGGAGCCTTCTTTGCCCCGATAGTGACCCCCCCACCACCAGAGGGATAATACTGGACAGTTTTCCGGCCCACCCTTCAGGCCGAGGCCTGCCCTGAGGAGCCTGCAGAGTCTCATTCCGTTTTCCCCCTCCCTGCTCCCCAGGTATCGTACGACGCGGAGGGATTCTGCGAAAGGAACCGAGACGTGCTGTTCACCGACCTCATCGAGCTGATGCAGAGCAGCGAGCTGTAAGTATCCCTCCCCTCCCACCCCCCCCACCCAACAACCAACATCACCACCCCCCTCCCTCCAACGCCAACAACCCCTGCCGAGGCGTGAAAGTCGACTGCGCGATGCCTCCCCCAGCGGGTCAGCCGGGGAGGCCGCTCGGCCTGACGATCGATGGGCCGAGTCCGCACGCGTTGGTGGGGGTCGGAGGCAGGCGGGCAGTGAAGGGGGGGGTGGGGGGGGCTAAGTATTCCCTGGCTCGAGATCGCTGTACTCCCACGTGACTACCGTCCCTGTGTTCTCGTCTCCGCAGGCCCTTCATTCGCGACCTGTTCCCCGAAAACCTGAAGGCCGACAAGAAGGGGCGGCCCACCACCGTCGGAGTCAAGATTAAGGTACGGGCGAGGGGCGCCGTCGCCGTGTCGGCTGCCCAGACTCTCGCACGACGCGCGAGGTAATGCCCCTCCCCGTGTGAAGGGGCACCCCCACCCCCTCCGCTGGCGTTACGGTTAATTCCCGGTTGTGTCTTTCCAGAAACAAGCCAACGACCTCGTCGGCACCCTGATGAGGTGCACTCCGCACTACATCCGCTGCATCAAACCCAATGAGACCAAAAAGGCCAAAGACTGGGAGGAGACCAGGTCAGTCCGACGGCGGCGTGGTGGCCCAGAGGCCCGGGGGGGGGGGGGGGGGGGGAGTGGGGGGGGTGGGGGGGGGGGAGTGGGGGGGGTGTGGACACGTGGTTCAAACCCCCAACCCGGGGGGGCAGCTGGTGGAATTTAAAGTCAATTAATAAAATCGAGTCTCAGTGATGCTAATTGTGGTAGCCATCATGGATTGTTGTTAATAAAAACCCATCTGGTTCACTTAATCCCCTTGAGGGAAGGAAATTTGCCATCCTTACCCGGTCTAGCCTACATGTGCAGGAACAGGAGGAGGCCATTCAGCCCCTCTCAAGCCGGTTACACAGGAACTGTGTGACTGCTGACCCCACAGCCCATGTGGTTGACTCTTGAACTGCCCCCCCACCCCCCCGCCCCCCGAAATGGCTGAGCGACTTTACTCGGTTCAGGGGGCAATTAGGGACAGCGCCGTCCACATCCATGCGAAATAATTTTTTTTTTATTAAAAACCTCGGTGAGGGATGGCCAGAGATGGAGGTGAAACCTGGGGCTTTCGAAGACCAGGTACCTCGGAGTCGGGTCAGGTTCAGGGTGTGAGGCAACCTCGGCCTCAGCCGGAGTATTGTGTCCCCCCCCAGAGGGTGCGGAAAAGATTCACGGGAATGGTTCTGGGGTTGATGAGGGTTTTCGGTCATGAAGATAGATTGGAGGCTGTTCTCTCCTTGGGGGAAGACGAGGCCGAGAGGGGATTTGATAGGGGCTGGGGGAAGGTTCAATCGAGCACAGGCGCGATGGGCCGAATGGCCTCTTTCTGCGATCCTAAGGGCTTTGCTCCAGGGCTCAGGATTTCTTTCTTTTCGTGCCTTTGAACTAGGGTCAAACATCAAGTGGAATATCTGGGACTGAGGGAGAACATACGGGTCCGGAGGGCTGGATATGCCTATCGGAGAGTCTTCAGAAAATTCCTCCAGCGGTAACCCTACTTTTAATATTTCGCACACAGGAGCACCTGCTCGGTCAGGCGAGAATTCACTCCCTTGCCGTGGCTCGAGAGGAGGCCATTCAGCCCCTCTCCTTGAGCCTATTACACAGGAACAGGAGGAGGCCCCATTCAGCCCCTCTCGAGCCTGTTACACAGGAACAGGAGGAGGCCAATTCAGTCCCTCCCTAGCCAATTGCACAGGAACAGGAGGGGGCCATTCAGCCCCTCTCGAGCCGGTTACACAGGAACAGGAGGAGGCCATTCAGCCCCTCTCGAGCCTGTTACACAGGAACAGGAGGAGGCCCCATTCAGTCCCCCACCTCGAGCCTGTTACACAGGAACAGGAGGAGGCCATTCAGCCCCTCTCGAGCCGGTTACACAGGAACAGGAGGAGGCCCCATTCAGCCCCCACCTCGAGCCTGTTACACAGGAACAGGAGGAGGCCATTCAGCCCCTCTCGAGCCTGTTACACAGGAACAGGAGGAGGCCATTCAGCCCCTCTCGAGCCGGTTACACAGGAACAGGAGGAGGCCATTCAGCCCCTCTCAAGCCGGTTACACAGGAACAGAGGAGGCCATTCAGCCCCTCTCTGGCCAATTGCACAGGAACAGGAGGAGGCCATTCAGCCCTTTGAGCCTGTTCCCACTATTCAATTAGATCGTGGCTAATCTGTATCTTAACTTCCATCTACCCACCTCCGTTCTGTAACCCTTAATCCCCCTACCAAACAAAAATCTATCCATCTTTTTTGAAATTTCCAATTGACCCCCACACCACTCCTCCTCCCCTCCACAACCTCCCCCTTGTGGGGGGAGAGAGTTCCAGATTCCCACCCCCTCCTCTGTGTGTGTGTGTAAAGTGCTTCCTGACATCACCCCCGAACGGCCTGGCTCCCATTTTAAGGTTCTGCCCCCCTGTTCCGGACTCTCTCCCCATCCCGACCAGAGGAAATAGTTTGGAGTGAAACAGAGATCCGGGAAGAATATAGGGGCTGGAGGAGGTTACAGAGATAGGGAGGGGTGTAGGGGCTGGAGGAGGTTACAGAGATAGGGAGGGATGTAGGGGATGGAGGAGGTTACAGAGATAGGGAGGGGTGTAGGGGCTGGAGGAGGTTACAGAGATAGGGAGAGGTGTAGGGGCTGCAGGAGGTTACAGAGATAGGGAGGGGGTGTAGGGGCTGGAGGAGGTTACAGAGAGAGGGAGGGGTGTAGGGGCTGGAGGGGGTTACATAGATAGGGAGGGGTGTAGGGGCTGGAGGGGGTTACAGAGATAGGGAGGGGTGTAGGGTCTCGAGGAGGTTACAGAGATAGGGAGGGGTGTAGGGGGTTACAGAGATAGGGAGGGGTGTAGGGGTTGGAGGAGGTTACAGAGATAGGGAGGGGTGTAGGGGCTGGAGGAGGTTACAGAGATAGGGAGGGGTGTAGGGGTTGGAGGAGGTTACAGAGATAGGGAGGGATGTAGGGGCTGGAGGAGGTTACAGAGATAGGGAGGGGTTGTAGAGGGGATGAGCGGGTGGTTAAGTGGGTGATGGATGGAGAGACGGGTAACCGGAGGGATGGGTCAGTGGAGGGATGGGTCAGTGGAGGGATGGGTCAGTGGAGGGATGGGTCAGTGGAGGGATGGGTCAGTGGAGGGATGGGTCAGTGGAGGGATGGGTCAGTGGAGGGATGGGTCGATGGAGGGATGGGTAAGTGGAGGGATGTCTGTCTCTCAGAGCCCATGTCTCTCTCTGCAGGTACGCCATTCTAACCAAGGAAACATGGCCCAGTTGGAGAGGTGATGAGAAACAGGGAGTGACGCACCTCCTGCGCTCGGTCAACATGGACCACGATCAGTTCCAGCTTGGCAAACGCAAGGTCTTCATCAAGGCTCCTGAGTCGGTGGGTACCGGGGAAGACATTAATAACCGGGTAACCTCCATCGAGGTACAAACAGAGGCGGAACAAACCCTGCTCTAAGCTCCATCTTCTCTCTGCGTGTGGTCAATGTTCTGGTCTTTTCTCGCTCCTCCCTCATCCCACTTAACATTCCCAGCACAGAAACAGGCCATTCGGCCCCTCTGCTCCATGCTCTTGTTTCTGCCCCACACCAGCCTCCTCCCACCCCCCTCTTCATCTCGTCCCATCAACATATCCTTCTATTCCTTTCCCCCTCGTGTGTTTATCCAGCTTCCCCCCCACCTCAATCCATCTCCGCGATTCACCTCGACCACTCCCCGTGGGAGCGAGTCCCACGTTCTCCCCGCTCCCCGTGGGAGCGAGTCCCACGTTCTCCCCGCTCCCCATGGGAGCGAGTCCCACATTCTCCCCGCTCCCCGTGGGAGCGAGTCCCACATTCTCCCCGCTCCCCGTGGGAGCGAGTCCCACATTCTCCCCGCTCCCCGTGGGAGCGAGTCCCACGTTCTCCCCGCTCCCCGTGGGAGCGAGTCCCACATTCTCCCCGCTCCCCGTGGGAGCGAGTCCCACATTCTCCCCGCTCCCCGTGGGAGCGAGTCCCACATTCTCCCCGCTCCCCGTGGGAGCGAGTCCCACATTCTCCCCGCTCCCCGTGGGAGCGAGTCCCACATTCTCCCCACTCCCCGTGGGAGCGAGTCCCACATTCTCCCCGTGGGAGCGAGTCCCACATTCTCCCCGCTCTCTGGGTAAAGACGTTTCTCCTGAATTCCCCATTGGATTTATAGCTTATATTTATGTCTCGTAGTGATAGCCCCCTCGTTTTGGTCTCCCTCCTCATGGGGTCTGGTGTAATTCCCTTGCCCCCTCTACCCCAAGGGATGCGACAATGGGGCGTTCCGACTAAATTTGTTCCTGCTGATATTTGACTTCAGGAGGGGTCCTTCCTCTCCAGCCCCCGCCATCCGAGCTGATTGTCTCTTAGCTACTTTCCCAAGAAGCCAAGGGCCCATTTTATTCTTTCCCGGAACGTGGGCGTCGCCAGCGTTTGTTGCCCATCCCTAATTGCCCCTTGAGCTGAGTGGCCTTACTCGACCCTTTCAGAGGGACAGAACCACCTTGCTATGGGGTCTGGAGTCATGTGTAGGCCAGGCCGAGTCAGGACGGCAGATTTCCTTCCCTAAAGGGGCATCAGTGAACCAGATGGGTTTTTACGACAATCCATGATGGCTACCCCCATTACCATCACTGAGACTCGCTTTCAATTCCAGATTTTTTTATTCAGCCTGGGCCTCTGGCTACGCCGCCACCTCTTGTTGACGTTCCTGTCTGTCTTTCCTCCCACGAGCAGCTCTTCCTCCTCGAGGAGATGCGAGAACGCAAATACAACGGCTACGCCCGGGTGATCCAGAAGGCCTGGCGCAAGCACATCGCCGTCCGCAAGTACATCGAGATGCGCGAGGAAGGTAGGTTCGATACTGCCCCTTCGCCACGACGCGTCCTTACCTGGGAGGGGGAGGAGAGGGGGGGACCCGTCAGGCGGCTATGCCGTTTGGTCACCAAGCGCCAACGCGGGCTGCATTGACGTAGCGCCCTTAGCGTGGGCGAGGTCGGCCGGCGTGACCGGTTGTTCTCGTGCTTAGATCCGCCCCCAAACCCCGTGTGCCCGCCGCCTCCCCCAAATCCAGTTGCTCCCGCTCCCCTTCCCGACACTTCAACACCAGCGGCTCCCCCCCACCACCCCCGACCCGCCCGGGCCCCACCCAAAATGGCGCTGCGTTACTTGGCGTTCTTGGGCGGCAAGGAAGAGGCCGTTCCACCCCTGACCCTTTTCTGTCGTTATGGGTCTTGCCCCCAGTAATCCAGGTCGATAGGCCTCAGTCCCAGCGCTGAGGCAGTGCCGCACTGTCGGAGGGTCAGTACTGAGGGAGTGCCGCACTGTCGGAGGGTCAGTACTGAGGGAGTGCCGCACTGTCGGAGGGTCAGTACTGAGGGAGTGCCGCACTGTCGGAGGGTCAGTACTGAGGGAGTGCCGCACTGTCGGAGGGTCAGTACTGAGGGAGTGCCGCACTGTCGGAGGGTCAGTACTGAGGGAGTGCCGCACTGTCGGAGGGTCAGTACTGAGGGAGCGCCGCACTGTCGGAGGGTCAGTACTGAGGGAGCGCCGCACTGTCGGAGGGTCAGTACTGAGGGAGCGCCGCACTGTCGGAGGGTCAGTACTGAGGGAGCGCCGCAATGTCGGAGGGTCAGTACTGAGGGAGCGCCGCACTGTCGGAGGGTCAGTACTGAGGGAGCGCCGCACTGTTGGAGGGTCAGTACTGAGGGAGTGCCGCACTGTCGGAGGGTCAGTGGCAGGTTTTTCCTGGCTTTGATGTCACATTGCCTCTGCCCCGCGCACACACACAACAGCGTCCTGTTACACCCAGAACCACCTCATTGAATGTAAATTCTCATTGTATCACCAGCCCCTTTGAACTCCACCTCTCCTAACAATTAAACCCCTTTCATTGTACCAATTTGACTGGTAATATAAACATTGCTTGGTCTCCGCTAGCTAGGTGTCAGATTTCACCTCCCTCCCTCCTCTTCTTGAATGCTCTGTTCAACCAAAATGCAAATGCACTCTACCTCCCTTACACCTCGAAACCATTACACATCAAAGCGCCCAGACTAACCGGGCTTTAATCCAATTAAGACACACCCACAGACTAAACCTCTATATTCATATTAAAAAAAAATCCCAGTAATATACACTAACGGCTTCACGACGGGGCCATTATCCCATTGCTGTTTGTGGGATCTTGCTGTGCGCACATTGGCTGTGGCGCGTTTCCTGCCTCACGACAGTGAGCAGTCTCTTTGGGGGGAAAAGTGGCTGTGAAGGGGTGGGGGGGCGGTGGCGCTCCAGGAGGTCCTGAGGGGGGTGGTGGGGGGGGGGGTCACAAAGAACTGACAGTAGGCCCTTCGGCCCATCGAGCCTAGCCCCCCGTCATTCATAGAAGATCGCGGGTGAGCTGATTGGGGCCTCGACGCCACTTTCCTGTCTGTCCCGCACTCACCACCCCCCGTAACCCTCGACTCCCTCGTTGACCGAAACGCAGCCTCGAGTATCAATGACCCCGGCCTCCACCGCCCTCTGTAGGGAGAGGAAGGGGGAGCGGGGCTACTTGGATAGCTCTTTCTCAAAGAGCCGGCACGGGCATGACGGGCCAAATGGCCTCCGCTTTCAGCGCTCGCGTGTACCCCGGGGGCGTCCCTCACCCTCTCACGGTTTCACTCGCTCGGTTTCTCCCCCCCCCACCAGCCTCCGACGTGGTGCTGAACCGTAAGGATAGACGGAGGAACAGCATCAATCGCAACTTCGTGGGCGACTACATCGGGATGGACAACCGGCCGGAGCTCCGGCGCTTCGTGGGCCGCAGGGAGCGCATCGACTTTGCCGACACCGTGCTCAAGTACGACCGGCGGTTTAAGGTACGGTGAGGCCGGGACTCTACCCTCCCCCTCTCCCTCTCTCCCTCCCCCTCTCTCTCTCTCTCCCTCCCCCTCTCTCCCTCCCCCTCTCTCTCCCTCCCCCTCTCCCTCTCTCCCTCCCCCTCTCTCTCTCTCTCCCTCCCCCTCTCTCCCTCCCCCTCTCTCTCCCTCCCCCTCTCCCTCTCTCCCTCCCCCTCTCTCTCTCTCCCTCCCCCTCTCTCTCTCTATCTCTTCACCAGGTAGTATCTTGTGTGTCAATCATTCTCGCCACTAGGCCCAGCCTTCATTGCCCGTCCCTAATTGCCCCCTTGAGAAGGTGGTGGGTGAGCTGCCTTCTTGAGCCGCTGCAGTCCCCTGTGGTGTAGGTACACCCACTGTGCTGTTAGGGAGGGAGTTCCAGGATTTTGACCCAGCGACAGTGAAGGAACGGCCGATATATTTCCAAGTCGGGATGGCGAGGGGCAGATTTAGGACAGGCCACATTCCTGTTGCTTGAAGTAGTCACCCCATTTATAACATCCACCATTTCCGCCGAGGCTCCTTCCAACAGTACCTCCCAAACCCTCGACCTCTACCATCTGAAGGACAAGGGCAGCAGACACATGGGGAACACCACCACCTGCAAGTTCCCCTCCGAGTCACTCACCATCCTGACTTGGAAATATATCGGCCGCTCCTTCCCGGGTATTCTCCCTGATATAATGTGTGAGGTAATCTGCTTGTAGCAACTTCCCTCTGCAGCCCCTCTTTGCTCGCGTGGGTAGCTGACCCCCACCCTCCTGAGCCGAGACCCCCTGTGCTACATGCAGTTTACCCGCACCACCCCCCTCACCTCTGTCTGTCACAACCGTGCCCTCGCACTCTGTGCCTGTATCCCACCCCCACCACCCCCCACCGTCATCCCCTTCCCCGGCCGTACCCCCCACCCAATCCCACCAGCGAGTGCGCCCCTCCCTCCACAGTCCGATCCTCCCGTCACCCCAGCCCCTCCTGCCGTGTGGGGTCTTTCTCTGTATTGTCACCCCCCCCTCTCTCTCTCTCTCTCCACCACCCCAGAGTGTGGGATCTTTCTCTGCATTGTCACCCCCCCCCCCCCACCTCTCTCTCTCCCCCAACACCCCAGAGTGTGGGATCTTTCTCTGCATTGTCACCCCCCCCCCCCCCACCTCTCTCTCTCCCCCAACACCCCAGAGTGTGGGGTCTTTCTCTGTATTGTCACCCCCCCCTCTCTCTCTCTCTCTCCACCACCCCAGAGTGTGGGATCTTTCTCTGCATTGTCACCCCCCCCCCCCCACCTCTCTCTCTCCCCCAACACCCCAGAGTGTGGGATCTTTCTCTGTATTGTCACCCTCCCCCCACCTCTCTCTCTCCCCCAACACCCCAGAGTGTGGGATCTTTCTCTGCATTGTCACCCCCCCCTCTCTCCCTCCCTCTCTCTCTCTCTCTCTACCCCCCCCAGCCCCAGAGTGTGGGATCTTTCTCTGCATTGTCACCCCCCCCCTCTCTCTCCCCCAACACCCCAGAGTGTGGGATCTTTCTCTGCATTGTCACCCCCCCCCTCCATCTTTCTCTCTCTACCACCCCCCCCAGCCCCAGAATGTGGGATCTTTCTCTGCATTGTCACACCCCTGCCTCTCCCCAGCCCCTCCATTGTGTGGGATCTTTCTCTGTATTCTCAACAACCCTGCCCCCCCCCCCCCACCTCCTCACCCCCTGCCCTGTGGGATCTTTCTCTGCAGTGTTACCCCCCTTACTCCACCCCTTGCATTATGAGACCGTTCTCTTCATTGACGCCTCCTCCCCCCGCCCCACCTGCATTGTGGGATCTTTCTGTGCATTGTCAGGCACGTCTCTCTCCCCAACCCACCCCCCCCTTTTGCACTGTGGGATCTTTCTATGCATTGTCAGACACCTCTCTCTCTCCCCATCCCCACCCCCTTTTTTTTTTGCACTGTGGGATCTTTCTATGCGTGGCGACCGGGTTGGCAGAGATGAACCCTCTCCCCTCCTGCGCAGACGGTGAAGCGGGACCTGATCTTGACTCCCAAGTCGCTGTACCTGATTGGCCGGGAGAAGGTGAAACAGGGTCCGGAGAAGGGGCTGATCAAGGAGGTGTTGAAGAGGCAGATTGAGGTGGAGAGGATTCAGTCCGTCTCTCTCAGGTAAGGAGCCGGTCGGCCCTGTTACTTTACCCGTCCTCCATTTGCTCCTTAAATTTCCCTTCCACAGTGGAATAGGTTTAGCATCTCCACGAACCCCACTTGTTTATTACCTGCTCCTGCAATACTCCCTTTGAACAACAAATAATCACTATCCCACAGCATTAAGGGTTGACTAGTCCCCGTGTCTCTTAAAAATTTTAACAAATGTGTGTGATGTGGGTTCGGAGTCTTTCGCGCAAGAAATGGGGACGTCGGGGGGGAGGCCATTCAGCCCCTCGAGCCTGTTCCCCGGCCGTCCAATCCGATCACTGCTGATCTGTACCTGAACTCCCGCCTCGGTCCCGTCACCCTTAATCCCCTCGACCCAACGGGAATCCCTCAAAAATAAAAGCCAAAGGCTGCGGGTGCTGGAAATCTGAAATGAAGAACGGAAAATGCTGGAAAAGCTCAGCGGGTCTGACAGCGTCTGTGGAGAGAGGGACAGAGTTAACGTTTCGAGTCGGTCTGACTCTTCTTCAGATCTCTCCATCGCAGTTTTCAAACTTTCAATTGATCCCCTCTCAGCTTGTTTTGTGGGGAAGGAAGAGAGTTCCAGATTCCCACTCCCCCCCCTCTGTGTGTGTGTGTGAAGTGCTTCCTGACATCACCCCCGAACGGCCTGGCTCCCATTTTAAGGTTCTGCCCCCCCCTCCTTGTTCCGGACTCTCTCCCCCCACCCCCACCCCGACCAGAGGGAAATAGTTTCTCTCCATCGACCCGATCGAATCCTTGAATCATCTTAAACCCCCCTCGATCCGATCACCCCTTCATCTCCCACCCTCGAGGGGGGATACAAGCCGAGTGTGTGTGTGTGTGTGTGACCCGCCCTCGGAGTTTAACCCTTTCAGACCCGGGATGGTTCTGGTCAATCTGCTCCTCCCTCCCCCCCTCCGAGGGCCAATATGTCCTTCCTGAGGTGCGGCAGAGGGGCCCAGAACTGGACCCGGTTACTCCCCGATGAGAAAGCTGGTGTAATCTCTGAATTGAAACTTGGGAGAAACAGCCGACGCTGCCAGAATAACGAAGATGTTAGTCAGCTCCGGGAAACCGATTCCGTGGAAATGTTTTATAGACGATGGTGGACAGTCTGTGTGTGCTGGGTATCCCCGGGTAACTCGAGGGGGGAGGAGGGGGTGGATGTTGCGTTTGTAAATGATCATGTCTCTCTCTCTCTCTCACACTCACTCATTCTCTCCCTTTCCCTCGCACTCATTTTCTCTCCATCTCTCACTCTTTCACTCACTCTCATTCTTGCTCTCTCTCACACTCACTCTCTCGCTCTTTTACTCTCAATCTCTCACTCTATCTCACTCTGTCTCTCTCTCTGTCTCACTCTCGCTCTCTATCTCTCACTCTCTGTCTCTCTCACGCTCTCTCTCTCTCACTCTCTGTCTCTCGCTCTCTATCTCTCTCACGATCTCTCTCTCTCTATCTCTCTCACGATCTCTCTCTCTCACTCTTTCTCTCTCTCACTCACTCTCTCTCTCTCTCTATTACTCCCCCCCTCAGCACGATGCAGGATGACTTCATTATTATCCACGAGCAGCAATATGACAGTGTCCTGGAGTCAACGTTCAAGACTGAATTCCTCAGCCTCTTGTGCAAACGCTTTGAGGAAAAGATGCAGAGGAAACTTCAACTGAAGTTCAACAACCTGTGAGTTTGGAGGAGGGGGGGTGAGGGGGAGGCCTTGAGTTGGGTGAAACGTGGACCTGGGCCAAGGAACTGCTCTGAGGGCGACCTTTGCCCTATTGCCATGGTGACCCTTGTCCTTCTGTCACGGCGACCTTTGCCCTTCTGCCACGGTGCCCTTTGCCCTTCCACCAGGGCGCCCTTTGCCCTTCCGCCACAGCGACCTTTGCCCTTCTGCCAGGGCGCCCTTTGCCCTTCCGCCACAGCGACCCTTGCCCTTCTGCCAGCAGTGACCTTTGCCCTTCCGCCAGGGCGACCCTTGCCCTTCCGCCAGGGCGACCCTTGCCCTTCCGCCAGGGCGACCCTTGCCCTTCCGCCAGGGCGACCCTTGCCCTTCCGCCAGGGCGACCCTTGCCCTTCCGCCAGGGCGACCCTTGCCCTTCCGCCAGGGCGACCCTTGCCCTTCCGCCATGGCGACCCTTGCCCTTCTGCCAGCAGTGCCCTTTGCCCTTCCGCCACGGTGCCCTTCCGCCACAGCGACCCTTGCCCTTCCGCCAGCGGCGACCCTTGCCCTTCTGCCACCAGTGACCTTTCTACCCTTTTTGCATTGCAGGCTGGAGTTCAAAGTGAAGAAGGGGGGCTGGGGTCCGTGGGCGGCCGCAGGGTCTCGCCAGATCCAGTTCCAGCCGGGTCAAGGAGAGGTCGCGGTGCTGAAACCAACCAATAAGGTGCTGACCATCAGTATAGGAGCCGGACTGCCCAAGAACTCAAGTACGTAATCTGATAACTGGCGCCATCTTTCAGGGCGAGACATTAAACCGAGGCCCCCGTCTGCCCCCTCGGGTGGATGTAAAAGATCCCACGGCCGCTATTGGAAGAAGGGCGGGTGGGGGTGGGGGTTGGGGGGAGATTCTCCGCGGTGTCCTGGGGCCCAATATTTATCCCTCAACCAACAAAAATCACTTAAAAAAAGAACCAGATGATCTGGGTCATTATCACATTGCTGTTTGTGGGATCTTGCTGTGCGCAAATTGGCTGCTGTGTTTCCAGCATTAAAATGGTGACCACATTTCAAATAAAGCACTTCGTTGGCTGTTATGTTCAATTCCATCCAATTTCCCAGCACAAACACAGGCCATTCGGCCCCTCTGCTCCGTGCTGGTGTTTCTGCCCCAAACCAGCCTCCTTCCATCCCCCTCTTCATCTCCCCCACCCCCATCAACATATCCTTCTATCCCTTTCTCCCTCGTGTGTTTATCCAGCTTCCCCCCCCCACTTTCAATCCATCTCCGCGATTCACCTCGACCGCTCCCCGTGGGAGCGAGTCCCACGTTCTCCACATTCCCCGCGGGAGCGAGTCCCACGTTCTCCCCGCTCCCCGTGGGAGCGAGTCCCACATTCTCCCCGCTCCCCGTGGGAGCGAGTCCCACATTCTCCCCGCTCCCCGCGGGAGCGAGTCCCACATTCTCCCCGCTCCCCGTGGGAGCGAGTCCCACATTCTCCCCGCTCCCCGCGGGAGTGAGTCCCACATTCTCCCCGCTCCCCGTGGGAACAAGTCCCACATTCTCCCCACTCTCTGGGTAAAGACGTTTCTCCTGAATTCCCCATCGGATTTATCAGTGACTGTCTTATATTGATGACCCCCCTAGTTCTGGTCTCAACCCCACAAGTGGAAACATCTTCTCTATGTCGACCCTATCGAAACCCTTCCAGAATTTTAAAGACCTCGATCAGGTCACCCCCTCAGCCTCCTCTAGAGGCAAGAAATTGGTGTCTTTTTGTTAAAAAAAAACAGGGATTCCGAAATGCTTTTCACCTAATTCCAGACCCCCAGCTGCCTGGGCCCTCGAATTCCCTCCCTAAACCCCTCCGCCTCCCTCTCTCCTCCTTGGAGACGCTCCTTAAAACCGACCCCTCTGACCGAGCTTTTGGTCACCCTGTCCCTAATATCTCCTCACGCGGCTCGGGGTCAGAGTTCAGACTCCCATGAGGTGAGTTCGATGTTCCAGACTCTGGATCTGGGAATCTCCAGCTCGGTTGATGTCTAAACGGACTGAACTGGGGTGTGACCGATACGTTTGGTGTGATGTACCGTACTTGTCATTGCATAAGCCGAGCGTTTAAGCCTGGGTGAAAAAAAACCCTCCAGAAGGGGTCAACTTATATGATGGGTATTAATGCAAATGGAGTCACCTTATACAAAGGGTCGAATTATTTGCCACGATTTACGCTACATACATGTCAACATTTTATAAACCGTGAATTGTAACCAAACGTGTTGTTAATCACCAGGGCCCACACGGAAAGACATTAGGAAGAGTGCGTTCCTGGATGTCAGGCCGCATGCTCCAGGTACAGTCAGAGACTTCGAGGCTAATTTCTGTCCCCGTCCCAGCTATTCGGCTGCTGGAGCCCTCGTCCGCGCCTTCGTTCCCTCCGGACTCGTCTATCTCGACGCTTTCCCGGCTGCTCCCCCACATCTTCCCCTCCGTTACCTTCAGCTCCTCCGAAACTCCGCTGACCCCCCTCCGTGTCCTCACTCGCACCCAGTACCCCCCTTCACCCCCTCACCCCACTGTGGTCACCCAGTCCAGCAACAACTCCGCTTTCAAATTCTCATTGTTATTATCAAACCCCCTCCTCACCCCCCTCCCTATCCCTGTAACCTCCTCCAGCCCCTACACCCCTCCCTATCTCTGTAACCTCCTCCAGCCCCCACACCCCTCCCTATCTCTGTAACCTCCTCCAGCCTCTACACCCCTCCCTATCTCTGTAACCTCCTCCAGCCCCTACACCTCTCCCTATCTCTGTAACCTCCTCCAGCCCCTACACCCCTCCCTATCTCTGTAACCTCCTCCAGGCCCTACACCCCTCCCTATCTCTGTAACCTCCTCCAGCCCCTACACCCCTCCCTATCTCTGTAACCTCCTCCAGCCCCTACACCCCTCCCTATCTCTGTAACCCCCTCCATCCCCTACAACCCTCCCTATCTCTGTAACCTCCTCCAGCCCCTACACCCCTCCCTATCTCTGTAACCTCCTCCAGCCCCTACACCCCTCCCTACCTCTAACCTCCTCCAGCCCCTACACCCCTCCCTATCTCTGTAAGCTCCTCCAGCCCCTACAGCCCCTCCCTATCTCTGTTACCTCCTCCAGCCCCTACACCCCTCCCTATCTCTGTAACCCCCTCCAGCTCCTACACCCCTCCCTATCTCTGTAACCTCCTCCAGCCCCTACACCCCTTCCCTATCTCTGTAACCTCCTCCAGCCCCTACACCCCTCCCTATCTCTGTAACCTCCTCCATCCCCTACACCCCCTCCCTATCTCTGTAACCTCCTCCAGCCCCTACACCCCTCCCTATCTCTGTAAGCTCCTCCAGCCCCTACACCCCCTCCCTATCTCTGTTACCTCCTCCAGCCCCTACACCCCTCCCTATCTCTGTAACCCCCTCCAGCTCCTACACCCCTCCCTATCTCTGTAACCTCCTCCAGCCCCTACACCCCTTCCCTATCTCTGTAACCTCCTCCAGCCCCTACACCCCTCCCTATCTCTGTAACCTCCTCCATCCCCTACACCCCCTCCCTATCTCTGTAACCTCCTCCAGCCCCTACAACCCTCCGAGATCTCTGCAAACTCCTCCAATTCCGGCCTCTTGCACATCCCCCGATTCCCATCGCTCCACCATTGGCGGCCGTGCCTTCAGCTGCCTGGGGGGCCCTGAGCTCTGGAATTCCCTCCCTAAACCTCTCCGTCCCTCTCTCTCTCTACTTTGAGACGCCCCTTAAAAACCCTCATTGACTGGGCTTTTGGTCCCCCTGTCCCTAATACCTCCTCCTCTTGGCTCGGCTGGGGGGGGTGTGGGATAAGATTCACGCCCCCCTCCCCCCACCCCCCCACTCCGTGAGGTTTCCCCGCCATGTTGAAGGCGCTACGCGAATACGGGTGGGGGCTGGGCCTCCGATATCCTGGGGATCAGCCGAGCCCTCGGGTGGGGTGGGATTCCAAGATGGCGACTCCGGCCTCTCACCCTCTGGTTTCCCTTCCCTCCCAGGCGCCCGGTGGAGTTCGGGGCGGGGGCCCGAAGCCGGGCCCCAGATGGTGGACCGGTCCAGCCAGAGGCAAACCATCCGGCAGCAGAAGAGCACAGAGCAGCCCACTCTGCCCCGCCAGGGGGCATGTCCCCGAGCCCGGGCCTGTCCGGCCCAGCAAAACCTGGAGTTCATGAACGTGCCGGAGCAAGGGGTCGCCGGGTAGGTCAGAGGGCAACCGGGCCACGGAAGGGGTGGGGGGGTGGGGGGGGGGGGGGGTGGGGGGCGATCCCTCACCTCCCTGGCCCTTAGCCGCGATGGGGGGCCAGAGGAGTTTGGAGGGGGGCGAGGGGAGTCGCGATGCTGCCTGAGGTCGAATAGCAGCCGGAGCGCGGAACTCGCCCTCGAAGGAATTCCCCAGCTGAGGGCCCCCCACCCAGGCAGCTGAAGGCACGGCCGCCCATGGTGGAGCGATGGGGAATCGGGGGATGGGCGAGAGGCCGGGATTGGAGGAGCGCAGAGATCTCGGAGGGTTGTAGGAGCTGGAGGAGGTTACAGAGATAGGGAGGGGTGTAGGGTCTGGAGGGGGTTACAGAGATAGGGAGGGGTGTAGGGGCTGGAGGAAGTTACAGAGATAGGGAGGGGTGTAGGGGCTGGAGGAAGTTACAGAGATAGGGAGGGGTGTAGGGGCTGGAGGAGGTTACAGAGATAGGGAGGGGTGTAGGGGCTGGAGGAGGTTACAGAGATAGGGAGGGGTGTAGGGGCTGGAGGAAGTTACAGAGATAGGGAGGGGTGTAGGGGCTGGAGGAGGTTACAGAGATAGGGAGGAGTGTAGGGGCTGGAGGAGGTTACAGAGATAGGGAGGGGTGTAGGGGCTGGAGGAGGTTACAGAGATAGGGAGGGGTGTAGGGGCTGTAGGAGGTTACAGAGATAGGGAGGAGTGTAGGGGCTGGAGGAGGTTACAGAGATAGGGAGGGGTGTAGGGGCTGGAGGAGGTTACAGAGATAGGGAGGGGTGTAGGGGCTGTAGGAGGTTACAGAGATAGGGAAGGGTGTAGGGGCTGGAGGAGGTTACAGCGATAGGGAGGGTGTAGGGGCTGTAGGAGGTTACAGAGATAGGGAGGGTGTAGGGGCTGGAGGAGGTTACAGAGATAGGGAGGGTGTAGGGGCTGGAGGGGGTTACAGAGATAGGGAAGGGTGTAGGGGCTGGAGGAGGGTTACAGAGATAGGGAGGGGTGTAGGGGCTGGAGGAGGGTTACAGAGATAGGGAGGGGTGTAGGGACTGGAGGAGGTTACAGAGATAGGGAGGGGTGTAGGGGCTGGAGGAGGTTACAGAGATAGGGAGGGGTGTAGGGGCTGGAGGAGGTTACAGAGATAGGGAGGGGTGTAGGGGCTGGAGGAGGTTACAGAGATAGGGAGGGGTGTAGGGGCTGGAGGGAGTTACAGAGATAGGGAAGGGGTGTAGGGGCTGGAGGAGGTTACAGAGATAGGGAGGGGCGAGTCCAGGGATGCGAGTTTTAAAATGGAGGTGTTGCTGGACCAGGGGGCCGGTGTGAGTCAGCGAGCGCAGGGGGTGATGGGTGAAC